>NC_091756.1:43603840-43888840 GCF_043380555.1 Nothobranchius furzeri | reverse complement strand
CCATGACTGGATGAGTCACTGACTATATAAACGTCTGTGTGGACAACATCACACCCACCAGAACAGTGAGATGCTTCTCTAATAACAAACCCTTGATCACCAGTGAACTGAAGAATCTACTAAATGAGAAAAAAAGAGCCTTCAAGGAGGGAGACAGGGAATTATTGAGGATTATACAGAAGCAACTGAAGATCAAGATCAGAGCCATCAAGGAGGCATACAGGAAAAAGCTGGAGAACAAACTACAGAAGAACAATATCAGAGATGTCTGGTCAGGGATGAAGAAGATCACAGGCTTCAAGCAGAGGAAGGATTGCACAGATGGCAGCCTGGACCCAGCCAATGAACTGAACAAGTTCTTCAATAGGTTTAGTTCAGAAACAAACCCAGCGTCCTCCTCGCCTGTCCCCAGCCAATCAGACATCCCATCCTCCTCTGATCCAACATTTTCCTGTCACACACCAGCTCTTTTGTCCTCTAACGCAGTCATGGACTCGTCTGGTTCTATAAATCTGTCTTCAACCAAGTCAGGAGATGCTGCTGCCCCATTTACCTCCCCCTCTCACATATCTGTCTCTAGAAGTCAGGTGAAGAGGCAGCTGGAGAGACTGAACAGGAACAAGGCTGCAGGTCCAGAAGGTGTCAGCCCCAGGGTACTGAAGGCCTGTGCAGAGCAGCTTTGTGGGATTCTGCAGCACCTCTTCAACCTCAGCCTGGCCCAGGAGAAGGTTCCAGTCCTGTGGAAGACATCCTGCCTTGTTCCAGTTCCAAAGAAAACTCGCCCATCAGTCAATGACGACTACGGACCGGTTGCCCTCACATCCCACATCATGAAGGTCCTGGAGAGACTCCTTTTGAATATTCAGGTGAATAAGCAAACTAGGACATATCAGGACCCGTTGCAGTTTGCTTATCGCCATGGAGTTGGAGTTGAACATGCCATCATCCAGCTGCTTCAACCAATCCACTGTCATCTGGACAAAGCAGGCAGCACAGTGAGGGTCATGTTCTTTGATTTCTCCAGTGCATTTAACACAATTCAGCCTGATGTACTTTGCCAGAAACTCCAGAAGACACAGGTGGGGGCCTCAACTATCACCTGGATTAAAGACTACCTGACAAACAGACCACAGCTTGTGTAGCTGAAGAACTGCACATCAAACCAGGTGATCAGTAACACTGGAGCACCACAGGGGACTGTACTCTCACCATTCCTTTTCACCCTGTACACCTCAGACTTCCAATACAAATCAGAGACCTGTCATCTACAGAAATACTCAGATGACTCTGCAGTTGTCGGGTGTATCAGAGATGGACAGGAAGCTGAGTACAGAGAGCTGGTGGAGCGCTTTGTGGCATGGTGTGGAAACAATCATCTGACCTGAACGTGAACAAAACAAAGGAGATGATTTTAGACTTCAGAAGAAACAGGGTGGAGTCAAACACTGTTTCCATCATGGAAGAAGAAGTGGAGGTGGTTTAGGAATACAAATACCTTGGAGTTCACCTGGACAACAGACTGGACTGGAGAAAGAACAGCGAAGTCGTTTTTCAAGAAGGGACACAGCCGACTGCACTTCTTGAGGACGCTTAGGTCCTTCAATGTCTGTAGCAAGATGCTGCACATCTTCTACAAGTCTGTTGTTGAGAGTGTAATCTCTTCAGCCATCGTCTGTTGGGGTAGTAGCATCAGAAGCTGGGACCCAAAAAGGCTAAACAGCCTAATAAAAAAGGCTGGTTCTGTTCTGGGGCAGACTGTGGAACCACTGGAGGAGATAATGCAAAGAAGGATTCTCCAGAGAATCAAAAAAATTCTGGACAACCCTGTGCATTCTCTTCACAAGACTGTCCGACAACTGAAGAGTGTCTTCAGTCAGAGGCTTCTTCAGTTTCGCTGCAACACTGACCGCTACTGGAGATCCTTCCTGCCAACAGCCATTGTAATATACCATAACTCTTTGATGACTTGATTATTATTATTATTATTATTCTGAGCTACTACAGCAATCAATTTCCCTCTGGGATTAATAAAGTATTTTTGAATTGAATTAAATTTGATATAGTATGCCGTGTATTATGATTTTTTGTGTGTCTTTGCCCTTTTATCTTACATCTAATTGTATTTGTGTAATTAAATTTAATTTTATTGATTATTATTAGTAGTAGTTTTAAGTTTCCTTTATTATTTCGTAATTTTAGATGGGTTAATAAAATCACATTTGATGTTGAGGCTTTTACTGGGTACGTGATTTCCTGGGCCGACCAGGAAGGTCTTTACTCTGAAGAATCAACAATTTTTTTTTCATTTTGTTTCTGTGGTTTTCTTTGTTTCCTTAAGTACCTGACTCATCTGACCTCATCCCAGTGTTTAGTCATGTCCTCAAGTGCGTTGTGTGTGCATGTGGCTGTGTGTGCGTGTGTGTGTGTGTGTGTGTGTGTGTGTGTGTGTGTGTGTGTGTGTGTGTGTGTGTGTGTGTGTGTGTGTGTGTGTGTGTGTGTGTGATTGGGTTGGGGGGAAGGATGTTTTAATTGTCAATGACATTTGTGAGATATGTGGGGTCTTTTTAATTTGTAAAGCACTTTGAGTTATATTTTTTCAATGAAAAGTGCTTCATAAAGTTTTATTGACTGATTCTCATCATAATTTTTTTTGTGGACAGAAAATGCTGACGCTATATGCGGGTGATCCAAGTCGAAGGAGCTCGTGCAGGACAGGATGCAAAAAGATGTGCTCCAGGTGAGGCTCGAACTCACAACCTCGGCATTGCTCTGCTGCATACTGTCATATAAGTACCGCGCGCTAACCGATTGCGCCACTGGAGCTTCAATGGAGCTAGCTCCGGAGTTTCATTTATCTACACCAATACTTGAAACCGCATGATCATTAAGGAATATTGTATATTTTACTGGGCTTTGCCTTTAGGGGTGATTGCAATCAAACAGAAACAAAAGATTATGTTTCCAATAAAAGTCGATGATTTTACCGAGTTTGCTTACGGCAGACCCAGGTGCTGCGTTCACGGACTTTGCACAAACCTTGTATATAATCAATAGCGTATCGTTCTTTAAAAATAAACAATTAAAAAAACGATTTTCCGTCTTTTTACTGGATATTTACAAATGTTATAGTGACTGCTCCTTTTGAATATAAGTTTTGGACTTAACATTGTCAAAGTGCCATGTTTGTTTGTAAATTTACTAAATAAAATAAAAAAACGATTTTCCGCTGTCGTAAAGAATAACGATATCTGACAATTCGTCAATCATTATTGTGTGATCTCAAATACCCCAAATGTGCTTAATTAAGTTAAATTAAAAATATATAGCCTGTTTAATGACTGATAAAACAGAAACCCGTGCAGAAAAATGTTGTGAAATAAAAAGTTTCGTTTTAAAACCAAAAAATGTTTCAAGAACAAAAAAAGGATGCTAGAATGTTATTTAAAAACCTGAATAAGCCTCACAGATTTAAGCATTTCAATTCACATTCTTTCAAAACAAAGTAATTCTATCATTTTCAGCAAACCAATCTAATTAGTACGGAAGCCAAGAGCTGCCTATCCACACAAAAAATGTTGGAGCAACATCACATTATGATACCCTAACTTTATTGTTCTAAGTATATAATTTTCTCATTCTTACAATATGTTACCACATTACAATATAGGGAGCAAAAGTATCCTTTCCGGTCGGCTCATGGGTCCCCAGAAAAACAAAAAATGTATGCAAGTCAATGGGGCTAAAAGAGCTATTTTCCCCTTTGCCTCATGTCCTGAATTGCACTCTAATTTAAATGAAAAGATATGTGTGTTTCGACCATGCCTGTCAAATACTTTGAGATATATCAACTTGTAAAAATTTGTAATGGCTACAAATCAGACGTTGACATGTCGCATATGTATGACATCACCACATAATCTCCTCTGCCCCAGCATACTTACCACATGGCAAGATGGTTCTTTCCTCCTGGAAAAAGGATTCGAGGTTCGTTAAACGTGTAGTCATTTTTACTCTTCTTTTCTCTGACGTCAATAATATTTATATTATAGGAATGTGAAAATTTTATTGTAAGAATGACAGTATTATGTAAGAACGTGACTGTATATTTTACAAACGTAAAAGTTACATTGTTGGCAGTGTTGTGTCCGAATGCGTTCATTGAACGACCGTTCATGAATTCGCTCTGTTTTTTATTCGTGAATGTGAACTGAACTCGTTCGTATTTGGCCTGACAAACATAAAAGTGAGTGCGTTCGTCCTCGAGTGCATGAACAGGTTTATGAATGTGTTCTTTCGCCGTCCTAGCCAGGGGCGGCGTTAGGCCCGGCTACTTGGGCTGAAGCCCCGGATGTTTTATGAAAAGCCCCGGATCTAAATCGCGAAAGTAACATGCAGTACCAAAGTCCAACAGAGAGGGAGCAGCTGGCAGTAGTTTGTATACAGGCTGCCTGAGCCTCCACCACTGAAGAAGAAACCCTTCAGCAGCCAGCTTCTTCTACACTCTCTGCCTGAAACTCATGAGTGAAGATGGACATAAGGACGTTTTTTAGACAAAAAGTACAACGACAGAACCCCAGCTTTGATGAGACTGGTGTTGACTCAGGTTTGTGAGTCTTATTTGAAAAAATTTGTTGTGCTGCTGGTTTGCCTAAAGTTAGCTTACTATCAGATAACGTTGTTGGAGAAAGAAAGGGAATATTTACTATCATCTCACACTAAACACTAACAGGAGCAATATTCTGCCCTGAATATGCTTAATATGTAGCTTCAGATTAAAAATTATGTGGTACAAGACAAATATATATGATGTTGACTAGTGCGTGTTACGTGTGTTGTTATTTTAAGTTGTATATTTATATACTGTAATTAGATAATTTAATTATCTGATTTTGTATATTATACAATCTAAGTAATCAATCAGAAGTGGTTGTTTTTATCATCAGGGAGTTTACTTAAACACTCTGTATTGACTGAGAGACAAGAAAAGAGAGTTGGGATAGTTTAAGAATCTTTAATTTCTATAATTATAAATTCTTACAATCTACCAGGACTATCTCAATGATGAATGCATATGGATTTGGATGTTTCGTGTTGGTGTGGGTGTGTGTTTTGTTCAGAATCTCTAGGCTGAGTAGCAGATCTGGTTGTTATGACTAGGCTACCACGAGGCTTCGATTGCTGATGACATGAGCCGCCATTTTGTGCCGTGACCACGTACCGTAGGGAGTCTCCCGTGTAGATCAGGAATTGCCAGGTCCTCGGACCTTCATGGGTACTGGAGCTGGTTGAAACAGCAGTCGCAGCACACAACGCCCGTCTGAGGATAACTCCGGTCGTAGTCGGCAGGCGTCAGCAAGTTCACTCTTATTTTGAAGGAACGTCATCTCGTTGGTACAAACGACGGAAAATCTCCAGCTTGACAGATTTCAGCTCAAAGTAGGAAGTACAGCTGGCCAGTCTGCAACTTCTTAATGATGACGATGGAAATCCTTAGGAACTCGGATGTCCTGGAGCTGAGTTTAACATGTAACTGCTTAACATGGAACTGACGTGGAACTGACTTAAAATGGCGTTGCCTTCTTTTTATATCTCCCAGTTGTTTAAGAATCTTAGTAAACCGGATTGGACTACTTTCATAAACAAACCAGATTCTGCCCTACCACAGACGAAAGTTCTGATTGGTTGAAAACAATGTGTCATGCGTTTCCATGGTAATGTATATCAGTATGTCTGGTGCAGCCCTGTTTATACATTTAAACACATAACTCATGACATCTTTATTTCACAGATCATTCACCTGATTATTAATGATCAACAAATGCTTTGATTAGCTTATCACAAATAAAGTACTTTGATTAATCAATGAAAAGCGTTCTTCTTCTGTTCTTCTGTCTCTTCTCCTGGAATGTAAACATACTGAACCAAGCGTCCGACCTTGGCGATGGTACTGTGTGAAGGGGCAGCTGTTAAGGGCAGACCATTATAAACTTCATAACGCTACACGTGTGTGTGCACGCGCGCGAGTGTATGTGTTAAGCCCCGGATCTTCTTCAGTCCTAAATCCGCCCCTGGTCCTAGCTCCAGATGTCCACAAAGCTTTTCCCAACTGCAGTTGGCTACAGCTTGTAGCACGGGGCGGGGAGTGGGCACAACAATAACATATATGGAAACGGTGCCATTGCTTTCCGGACCTTCTCAGCTTCTCCGGAGCTAAAGCCTAGCTAAAATATCCTGTTAACCATAGAGTTTATAAAAAGTTGAACCCGCAAATGTGGCCAAACATAGGCAGTAGCGGTTGGTGCGGCGTCTACTCTTCTACGTCTATGCTGTGTGCAGGAGTCAAAGTTCATTCAGTAAATTGAAAAGGGACTTAAGTGAAACATTATCCATTTTTTAATGTTTTGCACTTTTAATATTGCACTTTGAGTTTGCTACCTCAGCCTGGTTCCTAAGATTGTTTAATAATTTCCCGTTAAAATAATGTTTTCCTCATTTTATTGAGAAGATACTGTAGTGTGTGGAAGTGCATCTTGCATATGCAGCAGACTGCATACAGCTCAAGGCAAGCTGTAAGCAAACATTATTTGTATTCTGATAACTCTTCTCATTCCTCATCACTGTGTCAAATAGCCATATTTTGTGGAGGCATTTTACAACATCCACACACGGAGGCTGCTCTGTGCATCAGGCCTCCCCAATCTGTCACACTCCTCCACAAGAGCAACACAAGGAGACACCACAGACATGGAGACATGATGGAGGTGGCTGTGAGACGGGGCAGGATATGTGGGCGACTCAGAGATCTGACACCAAACCCTGGAGATGTAGAATTTTTTTTTCTTTTTATTGTTCTCAGCATATTCATAATTCAAACACATGACAGACAGGAAACACGAACATAAACATTCTGAATGAAAGAGAAGAAACCATGTGACCCATTGGTCAGAGACATGCCAGGTTTAAAACTCAGAGGAAACAAACTGGAGAGCTGGGCGAATTAACCGACAATGTTAGGAGGCAGCAACAGAAGAGAGGTCTGGAAGCAGAGAAAATGTGATTGTTGGCTTAAAAGGAGGAACTCAGTGAAACTCAGTGAGAGGAAAACTGATTGTTGTTGTTTTATGCCTCTAAAAGTTGCAGGTTTGACAACTTCATGCCCGGTTCTGCTGGCAAAGAAGTGCTCCATGTTAGAAATGGGATGAGAGGAATTTACAGTGCTGCAATGAGATGAACAAGATTTACACAATGCTTCATGTTGATGAGAGCTGGCTCCCTGCTTCTTTTTAATATTTTCAAACCTGCAAATTCATCATGAATAATGACTGCTGTGATGGATGACTTCTTCTTGCTTGGTCAGATTTCAGGATGAAAGACCATTTAAAGCAGCTGTTTTAATGAAAAGCTGCTTCTGTTTCAGATTAGTGCCTTTTGTTTTCTTTTCTTTTTTAACGTCCACGCTGGACATTTGTCACTATGTTAAAACACTCACTCTCCAACCCCTGTCTATCCCCCCCACCCACCCCCAGCTTTTTACAAGCTGATGAAACTTCACAACAGTTCACAATCCAAACAAAGTTTACACAAAAGTTGTGTCGTTATGTCCAGCCATTAAAAAAGACACAAACGCACTCTCACTGCTCACATGCACCCAGATAGAGTAAATACACACACAGACTCCCAGCAGCAGTTGCACCATCACATCCTTCTGTTATAACGGTATTTTTGGGTTGAAAACAAGTGAGGATTTAGTTGAAGATCAGGTCAGGATCTTGGTCGTGATCGTAGTGGTCAGAAGGTTGGGATCTGGTCAGTCATGGATGACGATGGGGCCACGCATTCTCAGGCTGGGGTGAGGGTGCGGAGGGGCAAGGACAAGTCCCTGCGGGGGGGCGTGGGAGACCCTGCGTAGAGTGATTTGCTCGCAGGGCTGTCGGCAGGCGTGCCTCAGCTGGGAGCGGGACAGCATTCGCCGAGCCCTCCTGCAGGGGTGGGGCAGGAGTACAGTGGAAGACAGAAAAGAGCAGTTAAACTCCAAGTTTATTCAAGCTGACTGGATATTCTTGATCAAAACTCTTTACGTTTTTTAGGCCTCTGTTGCATTTCAGAAATTCATATATATGAAGTACAAAATGCTGACAAGTAAGTTGTTGATTCACTCTGGAGATAAAAACACTACTCTGAGAGGAACAACAAATCCAACTAACCAACACGTTTTGAGGCACACTTTGCTAGTAACATTTTTAATTGTTCAGTGATATTTGAAACTTTCAGTATCATTTCTGAAAAATCCAAGTCAATTACTTTTTAAACTTTATATATATATATATATATACATATATATATATGTGTGTGTGTGTATATATATATATATATATATATATATATACACACACACAAAATAAGCTTCAGCATCCTGTGGTTATTTCAAAATGTAAAACAAAAAACACAGTTTGTAATTTCAGGCATTTACCATTTTAAATTAGTTTTGTTTGTTTTTAATATTAGAGAAGTCTTTAGAGACTACAATTACTTTTAGTAGCAGCTATTTGTTGTTCCATAACAATATTTCAGCAAGTTTCCATAATTAATGTTTGACATACTTATGAGAAGCTGAAATAGCAAAGAACAATGACAGCTTATTTATCAGTACAGACATTTAATCGCCCTATTTCTCAGATGCAAACATTTGACTTTTTATTTATTAGTGGATCCAAACAGCAAAATGATTCTAAAACACACAGATTTAGAAAGCACTGAGTTATAAAGCTTCAAATCATTAAAACAACAGAAGGTCAGAAATGAAAACTGAGGACATCAAATTGTAGCTCTAGAGTACACGATAACTTACTTTAGGTGGATTAACTAAATTGCAATGATAAAGCAACAGCGGGAACACAGGAGGAAAGGTGAAACAACAGCTCTACTGAATTTTCTGAATCGTTGAAGAAAAGAGTTGCAGAGGTTAATGTCCAGACTGCTGAGGCCTTGGTGCTGTAATAGTACGAAGCTCTTAAGAGCCCACTGCACCAAAGCCAAGACCACGACAAACACTTACGGTCACAGAGCTAATGGAATTCGATCGGAGACAAATGTAAGGTACATGACCTCGATGCTCAGGTGATCATGGCTTCCTGCATTTTGGGATTTCAAACCCCTCCAATTCTCTGTTTTTTCCTCTTTGACAGATGTCAAAAACATTGCAGATTTTTTCCTTGAACAGGAAACAGGTTCTTGCTGTTGATAAAATTAGTGCAACACATTATAATTCAGTACATCTACAGAATGCATGCAACGACCGTCCACACACACCCCTCTTAAGTGAACGACACTCAGACTGATAAACTGCTGTTCTCATATGAGTCAGACTCTTCCTTACTCCCGGCTTGTCTTTTCTCCCGAGTTTTCATTAGTTTAAAACGTCTGAAACGTAAAACTGACAAAAACAGGATTACATTTATTTCTTAAGATAAATGTGTTTTTGGAAAAAAGTGAGAAATAAAGTAAAACATGTTTCGACTGCTTTAATAGTGCAGTTCTAGTGTTTTATTAATGCAAAAATTATGCAAGCAACTTTAAAATACGAAGTCATAAATTCTTCTAAAGGTCTGTCCTGTCATCGAACACGAGATTTTTATCACCTGCCAACAAGAGGTGGGCTAGAATGTTTTTGCTTGTGTCTGCGTTTGTTCCTTAGCAACAAATTGATACAAATGACTAATTTACCCAGCTCTTATATAAAGTAACTACTGGCTGTACGAGTGTTTTCACTTCTGGAGTAAACAAGATAATTAGTAAACAAGATGGCTGCCAGAGTTTAACAAAATTGGGTAATAGAAAAGGACTAAGAAGAGTCATCCCAACACAGACTGGACCACTAACTGATCTTTTCCATTAACACCATTAGGTTGTTTGCTGGTAAATAATTTCATGCACCACTGGGTAGATTTTGATTAAGGGACAGTAGAACATTGACAGGTGTGACCAACCTGTTGGTTGGCTTGGGCACACCCAAAGAAAAAAGCAGATGATCACATATGGTGACACTTGTGAGGAAGTCAAAATAAAATCAAGGCAATTCTCCTTTTCTGTTATCCATGTATGGGGAAAAATAACTTGATAATAACTTATTAGACATACATCTATAACTAATTACCTTTTGGAGTCAGCCCAATTCAAGATGGCCACCACAGCCAACTGACCTTAGAAAACACAAAAATGGTTATAATTCAACCAGTTTTATAGATGTGGTGCTGCTGACAGTACCTGAGAGTCATTCACAAAACATAGTCTGGCTAACAGATCACATGAGATCCTGTGAATTTGCGTGAAACTCAACATCTTTGTGTAGAGTCTCGGTTGCCCAGGGCATAGTAACCTGGAAGGTTTAGTTGGAAACACCTGGTTTTCCTTGTAGGTGCTAACAATATTAACAGATCCCCAACAACGCCCACTTGTGCACTGTTTTGGTCACGTCTCAAGGGGTGAGTTTCAGTTTTACTGCCTGGGATGTCACCTTGAGATGTGACCAAAACAGTGCACAGGTGAGCATTGTTGGGGACCTGTTAATCTCGTCAGCACCAGCAACACAAACAGAACTGAATAGAGGGAGGGGCCAGGGACTCGTGACCTTGATGGACCCATAGACACGAGTACGTGGATGCCCCATTGGGCGCTGAAGAGCGTAACAGCATCAACGCCATATTGGATGGGTCTCCTGACTCTCCAAAGACAATATACAGAGTGGGCAATTATGCCAGTTTTTGTGTAGCCTACGGTTGAAACAACCAGCGTACTTTTGAAAAGAGATCACATAGCCTACCTGATGGGCTTTTATATTTTAATGTACTTTAATTTATGTTGTTTAATTATATTTAGATTTTAATTATCATGCCATAATATGTCTGATTTTGTGAAAAAGCTTGTTAAAAATGTGTTTTTTTAGTTGGATAAGCACCTTCCTCAGTTGAAATGAATGCACTGGGGGCGAATGGCCGCTCACATTAGTGACTCCTATTTCCCCATCAATGTTTGTTTCAGACCACACCTATAAGACTCAAATTTCAGAACTGAAGAAGCTTCTTAGAAGGAAAACAAAAAAAGTCGAGTTCTTTCCAGCTAAACCTTCAAGACACAATATATAATGTTGAGGTTTGACCAGAACAACCATGAGAGGAAGAACGGTCTACATTCTTTCAAGGCATGTGATGCCTTTTATTACACTTCCATCTGTTTGAGAGTGACTTTTTAACCATCTAATTTTGTCCAGTCTGGTGGGCTGAACAGTTTTATTGACATTTTGCCTCAGATGGTTAAACTTCTGATGAGAACTGTCATCTCAGTTTCATGTCTGCTTCCCTTCCACTTCACTGAATAACTGAGTGATCTTCCACCCTTCATGCCTCTCTCTGCCCGCTGACACAATGTGTCCTTCATCACTCTGAGAGAAAAAGAGACAGACAAGGAAAGAGGAACTTACTTCAGATCATCTTTCATTAGCCTACGAGCAGATCTTTTATTCAGAGAGGCATTAATTGTCTCGCGGGGAGGGTGAGTGACAGGATGCTATAACGAGCAGTGCAGGCTTTAGATTGATGCCGTCCATGTCACACATCAACACTCAGCCATGTTGATCTCTGTGGCGAGTGAGTGATTCATGTGAGTGCAGCCATGGTTAATGCGGTAATGATATTTCCATGCAGGGCCCAGCCGTGCCTGGCTCCATCTGCACCAGTTAGCTGCTCTAATTTTAGCCGCGGCGGTCCGAGGGCGGCTGTGAGAGTCGGGTGCCATGGCTCAATTAGGCACAGGCTTAATGGAAGACCATCTTTCTTTGGCACATACGAACTCTGAAAACTTTGATTAGTTATGTGCACATCCACAAGTGAACTAAAGTATTTCCTTTTTCAAAACACTTTATGTTTAAAACAAAACAATAAAATACAGTCAATTTAAAACAGTTTATTAGAACATTTACCAAGCTATTCCAGTTTGAGGCTTAACTAAATCATTTTTTGATTAGATTGGATTCCTTCTCAGAAATCAAAAGCATCTTTACATCAAAGTCTTTAAGGGAGCACAAAAAGCTTTAAACTAAAAGCTAATGTCACTCTCTCCCAATGACAAACTCCCTTCTGCAGCTGTAATGATGTTGATGCAGTACAAGCTGTGCTAATGGTATGAAATGGTGTTCATTTTCAGTCTCCTAAGTGCTTGTGAGGGCAGAAGAAAGTGGTTTGATGTGCACCGTGTGACGTTAGAGGTGGAGACACGAGTCTTCTCACAAGTAAACAATGTTTACATTAATCAGCTAGCTTTACGTTGGCATCACAGATGTTTCTTATTCACTTTGCTAAATGTATTCCTAGTGCCAGATAACGGGTAAGGATGATACAGAGATGTAAAAAAGATGGAAGGAGAAAAAGGAATCAGATAAACGGAAGATGTTTAAAATGATGAAAGTGCATCAGAAGGATGGAAAAAACCTTTATGAATCAGACTTCATGAAATGGAATGAAGTTAGCTCCTGATTAGAGTTGTCACGGTAACCGGTGTAGGTAAACCCCGGTAAAAAAGTTGACAATAATAATAACTGTCTTGTTTTTTAAAAAAAAATATTATCTCGGTGGAGTACCGTGGCTGCGATGTAGGCGCGGTGACCCTTACCAGCCACCACATCTGCTGAAGTTGCTGGCGGCACTTTGTTGTTTACAGCCAAAACTTTCTTGAAGCTAAAGCTGAAATAATGGCCAAAGGAGGAGACGGCAGCACTCAGGACATTTATTATCCCTCAAAGAAGACAAAATCGGATGTATGGGCATTTTTTTTGGATATTTGAAGAATGCCGAGGGACAGTTGATAGAAGATGGCTATCCTGTTTGCAGCACGTGCAGCACTGTTAAAAATCCAAATTGCAATTAGTTTGGAGAGTTTAAAGTTTTAAGTCAGTTGAACGTTTTAACTTGCAAAATGTTAAGTTAATACAGAAAAGCAAGCACCTAAAAAGTTGACTGAACTTAAAATTGTATTGCAACTGGTTGCTTTACTTTTTTAAGTTCACTGGACTGTCTTTTTTACAGTGAGGAAAAAGTGTCTGAAAGGCAGCAACGCTTCAAATCTCATGACACATCTGCGTGACCATCACCCTCAACTCTACAGTCAACGCAAGGCAAGCTAACGTTAACGTTTTAGCTAAAATGCATGATCTGAGGATTTGGGTTGTGGGAGAATGCAACGAGTCGCTATTTAAAGCAGCCGCAGCGCCGCTACCTGCATATAAACCGTGTCACGGACGCCCCCATACTGAAAAGACGCTATGTATTACGGGGCTCCCAGGGGCAGATAAGAGCTGGTCTCTCTCCGAGAATAATTATGAATTTAACAATGATTACTGCCTGATGACATTTTCCCAAATCTGCAAAGAAGGACACAAACCGAGGACAATATTTTCCTGATATAGGGTTTATTACTCAAGTAAGGGTAAAAAAGTATCTGATTAGAAGACTACTTGATTACTGAGTATCATCTGGTCTAATATTTTTAAAATTATGACATCAAACAGACAAAAATAAGAAGTTATGGGCAAATATTGTATTTTAAAGACTAAAGGGGAAATATGTAAACAAATAAACAACATAATTACAAAATAACACATTTTAGGGCAAAATTTAGACACAAACTGAGGACAATATTTTCCTGATATACAAGGTTTATTTAGTCTGAAAATGTAACACGTTTAAAAAAAATACCGCGATAATATCGAAAATCGTGATAATTTTGGTCACAATAACTGTAAGGTTAAATTTTCACACCGTGACAACCCTACTCCTGATAAACTTTCTCAGATTTCATGTTAGGGATGATCCACGCTGATGTTCTTTAGCCGGTTTAGAAAACATGTCAAGTTTATTACGTTTTAAACACTTCATGAAAATCTGTTTGCTTTGTAATAAAATTGATTGATTGATGATTAGTTGACTGACTGGTTGATTGGTTAATTAGTTTGTTGATTGGCTGATTGGTTAATTGGTTGGTTGATTGGTTAATTTATTAATTGGTTGGTTTGTTAATTAGTTTGTTAGTTGGTTGGCTGGTTGGTTGGTTGGTTAATTGGTTTGTTGGTTGGTTGGTTGGTTGGCTGGTTGATTGATCGATTGCAGCTTCTTAAGTTACAGGAATGATTTCATTTGTGTTCCATTTAAAAATCTGGATTAAAACAAACATTATTTTGATATTCTTTTTAATCAACATTTTTCAAAAAGTCAATAAAATAAATCTTTTGGGATAAATTCTGAATGCTAGCCTCAAAGTTGCCTTTTATAGAACTTAAAACAAAGATGATTTTACATTAACAAACAATAGTTATAGTTGTTTTGGTCAAATGTTGAAAATAAACTGATAACATGATTTCATGTAGATCTTAAAGGAATGACAGCTCAATATCTGAGTTTTAGACCTTTTTGTGTTTTCTAAGGTCATTTAGCTGTGATGGCCGGTTTCTGTTAAGGTCAACTCAGAATGGTAATCACTTAAAAAAATAAACAAAATAAAAATCACTCCAGTGGTGACATATTGATAACATGTCAAACATACAAACAGACAAGAGCAAAAAACATTATTGATAATAAGCTTAAAGGTCAGCTATTAAATAATCTCTCATTATAAACTCTTGATTCAGTCTCTCTGTTGGGCAGTTTACAGATGACTGAAGTCAACACAGGTTAAAAATAACTCCTTTTCAATCACAGCTTATCTGCTGTCAGTATCGCTTTTCCTACATGCACACACGCACACACACAATTAGTCAATCAGAGGTCAATAAAGGGTCACCTTTGCTTACCTGGTCTCCCGGGTGACGAGGAAGAAGCTGTCATCGGGAGCATCGATCCAGTTGGGGCGTCTCTTGCGGATCATCACTCCTCCTCGGTTGTTTCCACTGCTGTTGCGACCATTATGCTGCAAAAAAAGTTATTTTAATGACAACAAGCAGGGATGCAGGAGAGGAACGTTAGCTCAAAAAGTGAACCCACACATACCATGACAGGTCCAGCTGTTGAGCCTGGGTTTTCTGCAGGCCACACCAGAGAAAGGGGTAAACGGTCAGTTGTGAACAATATTGCTACAAAGCCATGTTTTAATTGAGGAAAAGGTAGAAAGTTCCAAAAGAAAAATTGATCAAAATGATGCGTTCTTCATTTTTATTAGATTTAGATGACATTCTGTTAAATGGGCAGAAAAGGTTCAGGGTCTATTTTGTTGAAATGCAAAAGTTTGTTCAGATCTAGAAGCGCTCCGATTCTAGATTTGAGGGCTGATATTGATGTCTGATTCCTGCACAGCCCTGATCTGCTCATTTCACTTCATCTCTAAGAAACATAACGATAAAGTGAGTTTTTTTAAACTCCTGATTAGACTGAAGAGTTTAATTCTGCAAGTAAAAATGTTTACATGAAAAAAAAATCAGATCTCATGTTTCTAGAAACACAATTAGTAAAAGAATAAAATGAGGGGTTCTTATTTTCTTGTAGGATCCCTTCAGTCTCTGAGTACCTGAGCGTCTTTCTGGTTCAGCCCTGCTGTGGTGATGGTAGCTACGTTTTCCCAGCATGCCGTGAGGGCCATGTGGAAGAGACGAGAGGAGGCGCCGAGGGGGGGGTGTCTGCAGTCCTGGGGTGCGATGGGAGCGAGGGGCGTGGGCCACTGGACGGGACTCTGGAAGACACATCACACCGGAGCTGCATGAAGTGGTTCATACAGACCATCTGAATATTTGATGACTTTACTGGTTTGACACTTATGAGGGCGGTGGTCTTGTTTCTTTGTGTGGATTTACCTAGAAACTGCACAACACTGGTCAGAGTGCTCCTTTGGGCGGCTCTGGTTTTGGGTAGTCGGGTCCCCTGGCCCTCTGACACTCTCAACATGTCTAAACCAAACACACAGATTCTTTATGTGTCATTGCAGTCTTATTCCCTTTTTTAATCCTCAATATTCAATAAAAAAGCTGTTTATGAGGAGTCTTCTCATGGAAATGAAGACTGAGGTATTTATGATCGTGTTTTTTAAAAAAATAATTACCTCCGACATGCAGATGTCCACACATGCTCACATGCACATCCAAACAAACACGTCCTGCAAAGGAGAGGGTATCACAAGGAAACACGGACAGATGCACCCATGCTGTGGGGGGGGGGGGGGGGGGGAGATGGGGGTGGTGTTGCTGCGGTTCCTCTAACTGAATGTGGAGTTGATGAACAAGATCACACAGACACATGAAGCACAAGGACTCAGAGAAGATGCTTTCAGGTGCGACTTTATTGGAGATGTACTCTCACATTCTCAGTCATGAAAGAAAAGAGCAAAATAGAGGTAGAGGAGGAGTCGAGAATATTGCAACAGTCTTTAGATAATGAGGGATGGGGAGGCAAAGTGGAGAGAGAGAGAGAGAGAGAGGGATGAGTCTGATCAGCAAATCCTGTCCCCAGGATTTACAAGCCAGAGGCAGCGCTGGGATGGGGCTCTATGAATATTGTATGATCTGAATACAGGAAATTAGCTGAGGAGGATGGCAACTGGTGAGGGTCCATCCTACGAATGATGGGAGAGGGGTTAGGTCTCCTTAGGGGTGGGCCTGATCTACCAGCAGCAACATCAATTCTTCTGAATCTGTCTAACGCTCACATTCAAGCTTTCTCCGTACTTGTATTCTCACAAAACACAAAGAGGATGAGAGGAATGCTCGTGCAAAAGGAGAGGAACATTTATGGCGATGTGCGTGTGAGACAACATAAAGTGGGCGGAGCTCTCCCAGAGGCACCATGTAAAATAGTTTCTTAGTAAAATAAATCTCTTAACTGCAGCAAAAGTATGGCTCAGACAATCCCCCCCCCCCCCCCCCCAACACACACACGATGTCAGGAGCAACGTCAATGATGCGTACAAAAGCTAGGTTTGATCCATAAATCTGAGCGTTATTCCAGCCTTTCCCTTTGAAGTCACCAAGAGCCACAGGTCAGAATTAAAATATAAAAAAGCAAAAACACGAATGAAAAGATGATCAGAACTCAAAGTTATGAGGACAGCCAGTCTTTATTGGAAACAGGGTGGGAGAATACAAAAACCAAAATAATAATAACAATAATAATAAAAACAGAAACAGACAAACGGGGCAGAGATGGGGGAAGTTGATGAAGGGGGAGCTGGGGGTGAGGAGAGGTGAGGTGTGTGTGTTGTGTTTTGTCTGCAGGTGTGTGTGTGTGTGGCCTTGTGGCAGAAGTTAGGAGGAATTGAAAGAGCTCTTACACTCTGCCTTTATGGCCCCACAGTTAATGGGAACAAAGGGCCGGCGCGCAGCACGGCGCAGCTTGATGATGTCCCGGCACATGTGCCGGGCCAGTTTGGTGAGGCGGGTTGCTTGAAGCAGGAAAGCCTGCTTGGTCTTCATGGAGGACTTGGGACTGCCGCTGTTTCGCATCGGTACCATGTGGTTGGACTGACGGGGGGCGTGGCCCCTGGAGCGAGACTCCTGGGACAGAGGAAGGAGCAGAAGCAAATGGTAGGAGTCAAAATTCTGCTGAAAACATTCATGACACATATTAGATCAGTCACTTCAGTTCCAGGCATCACTGCAATCACCCTGAAAATGTGCTGCTGAAAAGCTTACAAATTATTACATTGATGAAAAAAAACTTGTTTTTTAATTTTAAATTAATATTCTGAACGAAAAACTAACTTCAATTTAAAAGGAAGAAAATCCACTTTAAAGGTTGTGTTTTAAAAAGCGTTTGTGGATCCGGAGGCTCATGAGTTTGTTAGATTTTCCAAACCAGCCTTTTAAAACCAGTTTAATAACAATGAAGTGCAGCCTTCACCTACTAACTAAAACGTGTAAGCTTTTTTGTACAGGTCTAATGAATAACATTAATAAAGAGCTTAATTCCATCCCCATCAGCAAAGTCCTCTGCACAATATTTACAATAACTGCATGCTTGGGTGACTTTTTAAATATTTTTAATTCAAGATTAAATTAAGTCTAAATTCACTTAATCTAAATTCACAGGGTGCCCAACTGTCCTGTGGAGGTTCTTTTCCTGAATTTGATAAAAACAGGAAGCATTCTGAGGTGGCATCTTGGAACTGTTCAGCTTTCTCAACAAAAAATCTAAATGTGACCCAACAGTTATGTGCAATATGGTAGAAAATGCTGAATAATTGATGCCCTCTGAAACTCACAGCTTAACACTTTTATTTAGACTATTTCCCTTTTCTGTAATCCTTCAAAACTAGCCTGGCAAGCCAGACTAAATAAATGTAAGAATTTGGTCTAGTTCACTAGGCTACCTCAAAACTGCAGTTTGCATTAACTGCACTTCTTCCGGCTCTCGGAGGGTGCAGACGCTTTTATCCTCCTCTCCTCCATATCTTATCCTCAAGACCCTTTGTCTGTCTCTGTGTGCTGGGTGCACGGCTGCTTCTGCATTTTTTCTGGAAACTGAAATCCCTAAAATGGACCTCGTCAGTTGGTCACTCAATGCAATTGATAAAATTTTTTCAACGATGAGAACGGGAGAAGGGGCTCCCGGATGCCCCGCCGGGACAGACCCAGTTGGACACATCATGGACTCCTGGAAACAGTGGAACTTGATTTGTTTATCTCAGCTGTCTGTGGAGGACTCTGAAGATGTGTGGATATTCGTGGTGTTGGTGTCAGGTTTTCTGCTGATTGGCATTGGAGGCTACCTGGCTTACCGGAAAATTAACGAGCTGTCGAGGAACATTGCCCTGCTCCTGGAGCTCAGAGATGGTTTGCACCGTGCTGTGAATTCACAGACTCACAAAGTTGTCGAGATGAATCGTAAGCTTGGAACTTTGGCTGAGATTCATTCATTGGCACAAAAGATGGATGCCATCAAGGATAGAGTGGACGAATCAGAACGGACTGGGATAGATTAATGTCCATTATTGGGATTTTGAGAGGTTGAGGACCAAGGAACTGTAAGACAGAGAGGAAATTATCTCTGTCTGGCCCCAAAACAATTTCTAATCGTAATCTGCCTGCAAGGCTCCAACGAAAACTCCCCCCTCAGAAGATATGTGGAATGTGCCGTCGCTATGGCAACTCAACCCTATCTCCTATCCCAGCCTGGGCGGGACTGCGGGAAGGCCGCCAAATCGTTCCAGGGTCACTGCAACCCTCCAATCCTCAATGCTCCTCCACCTCCTTCAGACTGAGGTGACATGCGCTGCTTGTAGTGGCTGCAGGAACCGAAGTGTGGATAGTCCCAACCCACCGCCCCACCTAGTGTGTGATGTCTGAAGTGTTGCATATCTGTCTGAGGTGTTTTTTTGCAGAGCAAAGCTGCCCGCCCGGTGGAGGGTAACTGAAGTGCCTTTTTTCCCCTCCACCTGAACCAATCCTCATGTAACCCTCTGATCTCTATTAAGGTAGCGCGACTCAGGGTTGCAAATGACCAGTCACCAATTCTTGTCATGTGTCTTGCCCATGTATGTCTGATCTCTGAATTGTGTGTACTGAAACTCTAATTTCCCTCTGGGATTAATAAAGTATCTTTGAATTGAACTGAACATTTAAACATGTTTGGATCACCCACCAGCGCCCGACATCTATAGCTAGCTGGTTCCCTCTCACTGAGCTTACATTGCTTGCTGGGCTGGGGGAGGTCCTCTCCTCGGGTCCTTCGGCTCTGCTGGGCATCTTCAGACCTCCGTACTTCTTCCAGTACATCCAGCAGGAAACACACAGGCGACACTGCATGTTTGGAGGTCCCCATGAGTACCATTGGGCTGACTGCATGGCTGTTAACATACAAAACCCAACCATGCTGATTAGTGGAGCTGCAGAAAATCCACCTCTCTCCAGCCATGTTCATTACTCCCTTAATAATTGTATCCATATTTATGCTCCAGGAGGAGCAGCAGCTCGCCTGGTATCGACTATAGACAATAAACAAACATCGGAAATGGTCCACAAAGATGTGAGGATAAAAGGAAACATGAGCAGCGGTCAAGTAGGGTTTAGATAGAGTTGATTTTTGTTAAAACTAAGCTGACTTCAGATCAGCTTCTAGTAACACAAACTGATGGCAGCGTTGCTCAGGGCGTTCATGTTCGATTCTAAAGAACAAGTTAAGTGTTAAAACTCGCTCTGATAAAAGGCTAGGTGAGGTTTGACTCCCAGCATTTTAGTGCATTTAAAGTCCCTACAAAAAAAAAGCAGGAACTCACTCCATCATTGCTAAAAATTCTAAATAAAAATCTTATTTTGCAAGACAAATTTAAATTTATGGTTCAAGTTCCTGCACACATCAGGAAACTCGTCACAAACAATTCCAAAGTTGAGTTTCCACGAGTCAAAATTCCATCAAATGTGAGAAACTTTTGTAAGAAACGAGGCCAAACTGGAAATAATGATCAAATTAACTGAAAATGAACAGACGTGTTTAAAATATACATGTCCCATAAGACCAGGTTAAATATAAAACAACAGTATTGTACATCACATCAGTTTGACACACACACACACACACACACACACACACACACACACACACACACACACACACACACACACACACACACACACACACACACACACACACACACACAAACAAACTCAAACACACACTTTTTTTTCTATTGTGACAATTCAGACATTTTGGAAGTTATTTACCATTAAAATACATACATTACACTCCTTCACAGAAAATAGGATAAAAGATTTTAGAATCCTAAAGTTTATTAGCGGGAGACCTCTGATGAACTGTAATGAACATCTAACCCCTGAAGTGGCTGCTGTTTTTATGGAAGTTTTTTAGAAAGATCCCTCCTAATAATTTATCTGCCTCCTGTGATTTTATTGTTGATGATTTTAACAGCAGACTTAAAGCTGCTCTTGACTTGCTTTTTCCGTTCAAAATTTAAAAAAAAACTACGGTCAAGCACAGTTTACCCCAGAAAATGAGTTAAGCCTGGCGGCTTTGGCTTTCCCTACATCACCAAAGCAGAGTGGCTGCACGTTTTTCCTCGCTAAACTCTACTATAAAGCCTAGCTTATGCTGCGGTCAGCTCCATGAGAGACGCACAGGCATTGAAAGAGACACTCTGACACGTTAGCCTGTTTGAATTAACGTGTGCCATCAGAAAAATTCAAACCATTTTAAAAAGATAAGTTAAGCTTGCAAGTCACCTAAAGCGCGCAACACCGCACTCACTCTGATGAAGCATAAACCAAGCTTTAGAAATCAGCCTGAACCTGCTCCGATGTGGGAAGAGTCTCTCTCTCCCCCACTCAACTACGTCTCTCCCTCTCTCCCTCACCTACGGTGCCATTATTGTCGGCTCTAGCACCGCTGGGTGTGGAAAAATAAAACTGAAAATAACCTGCAACTCTTGTCAGCTGTGGAGTTGGACTCGGCTCTGGACAGTATACCCCACCCCCTCCCCCGCGCTGGCTGTTGCCGCCACCGTAACACGGGGAAACCCCGGATGTTAAAAAAAAGTTATACAACAAATCCTGGATCAGTCAAAATCGCAAAAACCGCAGCTTTGACGGTCACGTGATCGTGATGTTTGAAATCATAATTTCGGTCTAAAATGATAGATCATTCAGCCATAATGTGGTGTGCCCCAGGGTTCAATTTTAGGCCCAGTGCTTTTTAACCTTTATATGCTCCCTCTTGGAGAGGTCATCAGGAGACATGGGGTGAATTTCCACAGCTACGCTGATGACACACAGTTGTACATCTCCGTGTCTCCTGATGACACACAGCCATTGGATGCACTTTTTAACTGCATTTTAGACATCAAATCCTAGATGGCAGAAAACTTTCTCCAGCTCAACCAGGACAAAACTGAAGTTTTGGTCACGGTCCTGAGGCCGAGAGAGAGAGAAACTTTTACCAAAAATGCAATCAATGTCTTTTAATCCTTCTGAACAAGTGAAGAACCTGGGTGTGACTTTCGACTCTGTGCTGACTTTTATCCCACACATAAAAAACATTACTAAAATAGGTTTTTATCATTTAAAGAACATCGCCAGAGTCTGCCCCATTCTCTCTCGGGCCAATACGGAGAAGCTGATGCATGCATTCATCACCAGTAGAATAGACTACTAGCCTAGTGAACTAGACCAAATTCTTGCTTTGCAAAGTTTGTTCTAGGCATGCTCCAATGGAACCTCCGCAGCTCCTACCAGGACTCTGGCTAGCCAACCACAGCTCTCTAGAGGGGTTTCAAACACATAAAGAGCTGTGATTGGTCCATAATGGTGGACCAATCATAGTGCTCTATCTGCTTAGTGAACAAATCACAGAGCTTTATCCGCTTTGTGGGCCAATCAGGGCACTCTATATGCCTGGTGGGTGCGATGATGCAACAGAGTGAAACAAGAGTACGGTATGTCACATTCTTTGTCCAGTGGAATGCTTTGTTTTGTGTGTGTGCATGTGTGTATTTGTTGTTCGTGTGTGTGTGTGTTCCTTAGGAAATGGGTTGTGGGAATTTTTGGGGGGGGGGGGGGGGTGCAACTGTCATAATTATTTCTATATTTTTGGGGTGATTTTAAACTGTAAAGCTATTTGAGCTGTATTTATTGTATATGAAAAGTGCTCTACAAATAGTTTGATTGATAAAAAAAAACTTAAAATTTCATTATTTATCTTTCTATCTCTTTATCTCTATCCATTCATCTACAGTTGAGAGCTAGAGATGCATGTCTCAAATGTCCCAAAGGCACTTTCATTTAATTATTTATTTATAATTAATGGCTCATATCCCATCATCCACAATTACCAGTAATTCTTGTCCAAAGAAAAAAAAATCCATCATGTTAAGCTAAATTAATGATGTATCGTCATCTCATGGATTCTCAAGTCAGGATTAAACTCCTTATTACACTCACTATTTTTCCCTCACTGCTCTCCATAACCATTTGCTGATTACGTGGGGGAGGGGTTTAGCATAAACAACGCTCTGGGCGGCAGCCACTGAGAAAAGGCTCGTTACAGCACACACAAACGTCTCAAAATAATAAGTCACAGAGCTAAATGCAGCATTCAGAACATTGACCCAGAGGTTCCCTGATCAAGCAGACGAGTGAGAGTACGCTTAATGACCGCTTAGAGACAGAGCAAGCTAGTGGCTAATGCTAGCAGTTAGCCACTATAACAGAGTATGGTGTGGTTATTCAATGATTCATAATTGTTTGTGTCTGCATCTAAATGCACCGATTGTTATATTATTTTCCTCAGCTCTACCGAGCGCCCCAGCTTAACAAACCAACACACGGCCTTAAACTTGCTCTGGTGTGTCTGTCATGCTGCCAGAAGCAGACTAGCAAATAGCATGAAAAAATGTGCCGGTAGACGCGTTCAGAAATAATGGCACAGCTGATAGAACGCAAATAGACCTCTCTACGATCTCCGAGCTTTGGTAGATGGTCATCACTTTATAATTCTCAACGGTCTTTTATCGTCTGAACGCACGGCCCTATTTGTATATGTTATTATAAACACACACCACCGAGATGATCACTGTCACATGACTAAACAATTACACATCATCACACTCCTCACCCTCTGAAACAGAAAACAGTTTTACTTATCGGACCAATTACTGACATCTTCTGATACAGATATTGATGCTGATATATCGTGCATCCCTAGTTCAAACCTTCTCTCCAGTCAGAGTAAATACAATCTAATACTTGCCCTTAATCTCACTCCTTTAATTTTAAAACGGCACTTACTGTAGCAGCTTTCGCAGGCTCTGCATCCCCCTGCTGCGTGGTAGGCCCCAGGGCCCGCTCCGTTCACCGTCGCCATCTTACCATTGGTCACTGAGATCTGGTTGGGGTTGGGTTTGTTGCTGTGAGAGAAGAAAAGACATTTAAGAACATGTATGACTTCAGCACCAGACATAAGAAAAGTCTCCATTTGTAAACTAAAAAACTCACTATGTGGGGATATAAACCTGCTTCAGCTTGCTTTCTGCCTCAGCTGCCTTCAGCCTCTTCTGCTCCAGGAGAAAAACAGAGGAAACGTTAAAACAACGCTCACCAATATTCTCCCAAACTATTTCAAAGCTTTAAATGAGTCATCTGCATCCTCATCTTCTTATTTTGCAGCTTGCAAATATTTTTGAATTCTACACTAAAGGAAGTGTTTTTACGTTGTTACATCTCAACCCGTCAACAGCTGTCCAGCTGTTTCTTAGACTTTCTGCAGTGTTAAGTTTGGGGTCAGAGGTAAAATCACATTTCTGACAGAAAACAAGCCCAACATATGGGAGGCATAAGTCTCTAAAAGGATGATAGGTTTATCGGCTGGCTTATATTGGTAACAATCCAGTTAGAAATGTCAGGATCAAGCCTTTCTTCCATGAAGCAACAGTCAACATTTGGATGGTTTTATTTATTCTCCCAGAGACTCGCAGGAGCCAGTAAAAGTACAATAAAGTGCGAGTGTGTGTGTGGTGGTGGGCATTAGATTTATATTGGGGGACATGTTGGCTGAAATAAACACAATAAACGAGGATCTAAAGGTTAATCCCGAATCAACAGAGTTTGCTTTTATTTGTTTTGAGTAGCTTAATGTGTTTCCTGGGGAGGTTTTTAATATTTAGTGCTCTGTGTTGTGTATTTTGGGCAAAAATGTCTCCCAAATGTGAATTCTTTACTAAATATTTTAGCATTTTAAACTCCTCAAGAATGTGACACTGTCAACTTTGGTGCTATTCCACGAGACAAGGTTTTTAAACCTTCACTGTTCCTATAAAGAGGCCATAATTGATCATTGATCAATCCCTTTCATATAAATTTACTGAAAACTTGTCTATGGTTATTGATGAAGTTATGGAATGTATATCCATTGAAGTGAGTATTAAGCAAACAAAAAACATAGTGATTCATTGTGTATACAGGAAACCAGGAAGTGACATTGACACATTTATTGTTACAATGGAAAGTATTTTAATGTTAAACAAAAGTAAGATAACATATGTGTGTGGAGACTTTAATATAGATCTACTGAAAGCTACAGCACATAAGAAAACTGATGAATTTCTTGAGTTAATGTACAGTATGAGCATGGTTCCCCTCATTGCGAAACCAAGTAGAATAACTGCTGATAGTGCCACTCTTATTGATAATATATTTACTAATAATGTAGAAAGTATTATACATAGTGGACTATTGATAACAGACCTAACAGATCATCTCCCTGTATTTGCTATCCACGACTGCCATCCAAAGAAAGTAAAACCAGCTAAAACTTTAATGTATAAAAGGAGAAGAAAGGAAGAAGATTTACAAAATTTAAAAACGGAACTACGTAGTGTTAACTGGAGTAATATATATAGTGAACATGATGTGAATATTGCGTATAACTTATTTCTGGATATTTACAAAAGTATATATGATAAGCATTGTCCGATGATAAGACATAGTTGTAGAAATCGATATTCAGAGAAGCCGTGGATGACAAAGGGGATCCAAAATGCTTGTAAAAAAAAGAACACATTATATAAGCTATTTATATCACACAGAACTAAAGAAGCGGAGCAAAAATATAAAACATATAAAAATAAATTAATTAATATAATGAGGATGTGTAAAAGGAATTATTATAGTAATTTGATTGAAAGGAATAAAAGTAACATCAAAGGAATATGGAACGTGTTAAATACAATAATCAAGAAGCGTTGTGACGGTCTAAACCACCCAGATTATTTTGTCAGTAATAACAGAGATATTTATGATAGACAGTTGACAGTAGAACACTTCAATGAATTTTTTGTTGGGGTTGGTCCAAAGTTGGCTGACAAAATAAATAGTGATGTGGACTCTGAATCCAATGGTTATGGTGACGGAGACGGTGTGGCGGATTCATTATTACTTGAAGAAGTGACTCAAAAGGATATTCTTAAAATTGTCAGAGCATGTAAAACAAAATTTTCATTAGATGGAGATGACATAGATATGTTTTTAGTTAAACAAACTATAGATTGTATTGTCGAACCACTCACGTATATATGTAATTTATCATTTAAAACAGGAATATTCCCAAATAAAATGAAGGTGGCTAAGGTGGTTCCTCTTTACAAGTCTGGCAATAGGCATCAATTTACAAACTACAGACCGGTCTCCTTGTTATCTCAGTTTTCAAAGATATTGGAAAAAATTTACAATGATAAGCTGGAAAAATTTGTAGAAAAAAATGGCATTTTATTAGACAGTCAGTATGGTTTCAGATCAGGTAGATCTACTGCACAAGCTCTAATGGAATTGGTTGAAGACATATCCACATCGCTTGATCAGAAAAAATATGTTCTGGGAATTTTTATTGATTTGAAGAAAGCCTTTGATACAGTCGATCACAAAATACTTTTATCAAAAATGGAGAAGTATGGTATAAGGGAGACAGCTCTCAATTGGCTAAAAAGTTATTTGAGTAACAGAGCTCAGTATGTCCAGTTGGGCTATCACAAGTCTAGCTGTCTCGAAGTTCACTGTGGAGTTCCGCAAGGGTCAGTACTTGGCCCAAAGTTATTTCTGTTATATATAAATGATATTTACACAACTTCAAAATTATTTAAATTTATTATGTTTGCTGATGATACAAATATTTTGTGTTCAGCAGAAGATATACAGCAACTTATACTAAAGGTCCAGAATGAATTGAGTGAGCTTAAGAATTGGTTTGATAAAAACAAACTGTCGTTAAATGTCAGCAAAACAAAGTTTATGTTATTTGGAAATAAAAGAAGTAGTAAAGAAATCTATTTGACTGTTAATGAAATAGCCATTGAAAGAGTGTATGAAATTAAGTTTTTGGGGATATTGATTGATCATAAGCTCTGTTGGAAGCCATACATACAATATGTGTGTTCTAAATTAGCCAGAAGCATTGGGATAATAAATAAAACAAGATATTCTCTACCACAGAAAGCACTACACACACTTTATTGTACTATGATTCTACCATACTTATCATATTGTGTCGAAGTATGGGGCAATACTTATAAATCTAATTTATTAAAGATTTGTGTTCTCCAAAAAAGAGTGGTAAGGATAATTATAAATTCTGGATATAGAGATCATACAACTCCATTATTCTATAATTCCAGATTACTCAAATTTTTTGACTTAATTCAATTTAAAACTGTCCTTGTACCGTATAGGGCCATGATGGGTGTACTGCCGTGTAATTTGCAAAGGATGTTTAAAACTCATGAAGAGGGTTATGAATTGAGAGGCGTTAAAAACTTCATTTTTCCATTATACCGAACAACTATGAAAAGTATGTGTGTATCTGTATGTGGTATCAAACTGTGGAACAAACTTGATGTGACTTTAAAATTATGTAAAAACATTAGATCATTTAAAATGTTGTATAAACAACTTATAATTGACTCGTACATAAATAGCAAGTGATAAAAATGGTAATTGGCTTCAAATGGAATATTTTGTTTTTGTTGTTTATTGGTTTTGTTTTCTTTTTCTGTAGATTTATGTGAACAATTGTTTTGTAACTGTCTTTTTATGTAGCAACTAGCAAGGTGAAGATAGAACGACCTGCATAAAGAAAAGTTTTTTTCTTTCAAATTTGTTAATGTGAGCAAATGTGATTTATTAACTGAATTGGGGCTGGACTAGATAAGCTTTTGCTTCTTCCAGTTCCCTCTCAAATGGTTTTATGTTATTGTATGTTTTGTATTGTTTCATTCAACAGCATATGTTTATCGTATTCCTCATTTTAAAAAAAAAAAAAAAAAATTTTTTTGTATGCACCAGGAATATGGAGGAGTGCATATGCAATTTCATGTTTTCGATGGTTTGAGATAAATAAATAAATAAATAAAATAAAATCTCACCTGCTGCACGTATCTGTCTGTGGTCTTCCACATATAGTAGTACTCTATGATACTGGTCAGAGACTTCCATGGCAGCTTCGCGGGCAGACGGAGCCCAATGATGAGTGAGAGTGGAGAGGAAAAGAGACAGAGAGCAAATTAATGGTATTAATATCTCATGTTCTTGCCATCTGGGTGAGAAAGGAGCCTTCATGTATATTCATGTGTGAGACATCGTGACCACAGAGGCTGAGAGCTCCCAGATTTGCTCACTTCTAGTCACAGTCGGGAAAACTCACATGCACTCAGACACATACATGAACGCACACACAGTCATTCACACTAGGGATGCACCGATCAGGTTTTTTGCTGCCGATCACCGATACCGATATCAAAGAATGCTGATCACCGATACCGATCACCAATACCGATCACGTGGATTGGCCAGAAATTTTCTACAACATTATAATGAGTGCTACAAACTACATAATCTGGGAATAAAGGAAATGTAACCTAATCTAAAATGGTCTGTATTAGGGTTGTCACGGTGTGAAAATTTAACCTCACGGTTATTGTGACCAAAATTACCACGGTTTTCGGTATCATCGCGGTATTTTTTTTAAACGTGCTACATTTTCACACAATTAAATAAACACTGTATATCAGGAAAATATTGTCCTCAGTTTGTGTCTAAATTTAGCCTAAAATGTGTTATTTTGTAATTATGTTGTTTGTTTGTTTACATTTTTCCCCTTTAGTCTTTAAAATACCAATATTTGCCCATAACTTCGTATTTTATGTCTGTTTGATGTCATCATTTAAAAATATTAGATCAGATGATACTCAGTACTCAAGTAGCCTTCTAATCAGATACTTTTTTTTTACCCTTACTTGAGCAATCCGTATTTCAGGAAAGTATTGTCCTCGGTTTGTGTCCTTCCAGTGAGCTTTGCAGATGTGGGAAAATGTCATCAGGCAGTAATCATTGTTAAATTCATAATTATTCTCGGAGAGAGACCAACTCTTATCTGCCCCTGGGAGCTCCGTAATACATAGGGTCATTTCAACATGGGGGTGTCCGCGACACGGTTTATATGCAGGTAGCGGCGCTGCGGCTGCTTTATATAGCGGCTCATTGCATTCTCCCTCAACCCAAATCCTCGGATCACGCATTTTAGCTAAAACGCTAACGTTAGCTTGCCTTGCGTTGACTGTAGAGTTGTGGGTGATGGTCACGCAGATGTGTCATGAGATAAGAAGCGTTGCTGCCTTTCACAGACACTTTTTCTGCTCGTGCTGCAAACAGGATAGCTGTCTTCTATCAACTGTCCCTCGGCATTCTTCAAATATCTAAAATATGCCCGTACTTCCGACTTTGTCTTCTTTGAGGGATAATAAATGTCCTCCTGAGTGCTGCCGTCTCCTCCTTTGGCCATTATTTCAGCTTTAGCTTCAAGACAGTTTTGTTGTAAACAAAGCGTGTATGTGCCGCTGGCAACTTCTGCAGATGATACGGAGGCTGGTAAGGGTCACCGCGCCTACACCGCAGCCACGGTAAACCCACCAAGATAATATAGTTTTTTTTAAAACAAGACGGTTATTATTGTCAACTTTTTTTTTTTTTTTTTTTTACCGGGGTTTAGCGCTACACTGGTTACCGTGACAACCCTACCTGATCGGTTTGCTTTGATCTATTTTGAAAATTCCGATCAAAACCGATAGGGGCGCTATCGGCCGATTACGATCAAATGCCGATCCATCGGTGCATCCCTAATTCACACATTTAATAGGTATTCACGAGAACCTACCACTAAAGCAAACACACCATATCCCAGCTTTGTACAGTACCGGGTAAAAAAAAAAGAGCTCAAAAGAATCGGTCATCCCCTAAATGTTGGAAAGGTGAGATTTAAAATGGCCAAACGTGTCCTTTCACAGAACAACAGCTTCAATTGACACAATTACAATGAAATATTCCTGCAACATAATACGTCAAATGCTGTTTATGAGCATGTCAATCATCATGAGTTCACTAAAAAATACTTACAAAGTCTTGTCGTATGTCATTGAAGTCTTTTCCATATTTCTCTAAAGCCTCCTCAAACATGGCAGCTTCCGAGGCGCTCCACTCCTCCATCTCGTCCCTGCAGAGCACTGGACCCCCCGCTGGGACCAACACACTCAGAGCGCTGGACAGATCGTAATTGTGACGATGCAGCGTATCCATGGCGTGGAACTGAAACCGTGGAAAGCGGGTTAACATCCATGAATCAAACTCTGATCAAGTGGGTGCAGAGTGAAAGCGGCTCCAACTCACCAGTGTGATATCTCGTGAGGCTGCAGCTGCACTCATGTGTAGGCTGGGCTGTCTGACTGAACTGCTGCAGTCCAACGCTCTGGCAAAGGTCCCAACCGCCCTGAAAGCAGCAACCACCAACACACAGGAAACGCAGAACATGTATCAGTAGTTCTTCTACAATCCCATCACCTTTTTCATAAACACAACCTTAGAGGTGTAAAAATATGTTTTATGCAGCATGAAGCCTAACCTGATACTGCTTATGGACCCAAGGCTGAAAATAATATCAAACCCCCCTTTTAACTTTTTCTGGAAGTAAAATGCACGTGTAGTTATCTCAAACACGTGCATTTTTACTGTTAGTCAGAAGTTCAAAGGATTTGCTGCCTCTTAGCCAGGACTTTCCTTGCAAATGAGGTTTTTAATCTCAATGGGACCTTCCTGGTTAAATAAAGAATAAATAAATACATTTTATTCAAACAGAGATTGATGAGGTCACAATGGGCTAAACATCCTCTGTTTTTAGTTTGGTGAGAATTCTCTCAGGAAGCGGTCTGCAGCAGGGTAAAGGAGACCTACCGTGCCACCACTAGGAATTGATCTATCTGTTTGTCGGTGAGAGGACACTCAGGGTCCCAGAGTTTCTCTTCTAGTTTGGACTGGTCCCTGTCATCTGCCTCACCTGCAAAAACACAGGAAGTACCTCAGAGAATGCACAGAAACATATTTGCATATTAAAGAGGAAGAGAAGGATATATAATATGATCATATCTGCTTTTTGTGTGACTCATTTCTATCAGATTATTGTTGGATTGGCAGAAAACTGTACATCGTACCCTCCTGTAGCATTTCAGGCACGTCTGCCTGAAAGCGTGGTCCCACTCTGATCTCTCCTTTGTCAGCTAGCAGAGTCTTTTGTGTCGGGTCGTACACCAGTGAGTAGAAGAAAGTATCCTGACAAACAAAAATAAATAAATAAAATTTATTATTTATGAAGTCAAGAAATCACCATTTGACAAGCTTGGTTACAATGTAAGAAAATGTTGATATGCTGAAATGCCACAATTATGCATTTTATCAAACAGAACCGATATTTAAAAGCTGTGAATCCATACTTTGAGAAATAATATGCAAAAGCTTACCGCATTTCATTTGTGAGGTGCAATTCACACTCCGACTGCTAGGTGGCAGCATCTTTTACCGCCATCATTCTAACTAACAAGATCTCACGATAATACCAGAAGCATCTTAGATGTAGGTAGTAAAATTTTCATTTATCAGCTTTTAGTATCGTAATATATGGTATTGTCCCTGTATTGTGATAACTATTGTATCACCACATTCCTGCCAATATACACCCCAAATCCTTAGTATTGATGCTCATTTCAATAAATATGTGTGACTTTTAATCTGAATGTATTAAACTACATAATTACCAGTATATTAATTGGTTGTTTAATTGGTTTCATCTGGCACTTAATCACCTCAGAAAATAAACGAACCCTTTGGATTTCTGCAAACTTCAAAGAGGTTTATATTCAGTGATCACTGGGTGTAGTGCAATGCGTGCAGTGACTGTAAACTCCGTTCACTTATTCAACTGAACCCAGAAGAGTTTTCTGTGTAGTTTAGAGCAAACCTGCTACATATGATGTGCTCCAAAGTAAACAAACATCCTTTTTCACCCTTCAGGCTCACCTCTTTGTCAAGGTATGAAAGAACGGCTTCAGTCTCGTTCAACAATGCCACACTGCACTTCCCCCTGATGGAGAAGAGAGAAAAGGAGGCCCGTAGCATGTAAAACACGGACAAAAGAAAGTGGGCAATGATGCGTTTGTGGCAAAATGACCACCCGTGGGTTCTGCCTGCAGACGACATGCTGCCCTTTAAGTTTAATACCTAATATGCGTCGCAGGTAGGCTCTCATACTGTCGGGAGAGGAAGAGCTCTCTGTGGCGAAGCTGGTGTTTCTGTTTTTCTGTTAGTTCTGTCTCTGTGGGGTTCTCCTTCTCCTCTTCCAATTCCTCTGCAAAAGTACAGAGAAACAAATTACACCAGAAAACATGCTGAGAAATTCTCCCATTTTGTTTTAAAATAAATAAAAAATAACTACAAAGCACACAGATAAATCTAAAAACTGATTAAACTCAAACATTTATCCCTTTGGTGCGGTGTGACATTAGATAATTAAAGGTTAAGACTAAGAATAAACATTTACCTCATGGATAAGGAACATTTGTCCACAACCATAATGCTGGTTTTCTATATTAGTAGAGTACCATCAATCATATTTTGATTTAAATATTACAAACTCACTAATCCTCTTAAACAGCCATACTTCCTGTTTTCAGACACAAATATTACAAACCTTTTCTTCTTTTTAAAATTGGGACAGATTTTCCTGAATAGATCAAAAAACTAAACCTCAAATCTGTCACATTTCAACATTTTGAGAAAAAGGAAAAGTAGCTGAAGAGTTTGATGTATAACGTGTGTATGGTATGTAAAAGTTTTAATTGTAAAAACCGAAAGATAATTTCTGATATTACATTTTAATACCAATATTGATCTAATATTACTTCTTTTCTTTTAGTAAGAAACGTTGTGGCTAGTAGTTCATTTCTTACACAGTTTAGTAAAAAGTATTTGTTTACCTTTCATGTTGAATCCCTAGTAATTTCTTAGTTTAAAGTTATGGTTGTATCCTTGACTGGTAGGCCTGGGAACCTCTGGGTACCTCACGATACAATACGATTGGCGGTACAGGTCTCACGATACGAAAATATCACGATGCAACGATATTGCACAAGTTAGCCTACAATAATCTAAGGCATTCGATCAGGTCAACCACTCTTAAGTTCTTTTGTTAATTGAGTGAAATAGGTGTCCCTGGTATCATTGTGAGGATTTTGGCATATTGGCAATTCTAATCAGACAATGCAAGTGAAATGGGGCAATCCCACATCAGCCTCCTTAGTTGTTAGTAACGGTGCACCAGGGGGGATACTGTCACCTGCTCTATTCAACCTCTGCATGGATGATTTGTTAAATCAACTCAAGAACTGTAATACTGGATTAATCATTTCATGTATGCCGGTGACTTGGCCATCCTTTCGCACAGTAGTGCTGGTTTTCAGCAGCTGCTAAACAAATGCTCTGATTATGGGCTGAAGTATGAAGAGCAATTTAAAGCAAAAAAATAATAATAATAACAAAAAGAGTGTTGTGCTGATTTGTCCAACCAAAGGGGATAAAGATCTTTGTTTACCAGACTTCTACTTGGTTGACATGAAGTGTCTTTGACAAAGCTAAATATTTGGGTCACATCTTCACAGATCAGCTCTGTGACGATGATGACATTTATAATGTCTCACTTTGTATGCCCAGGTCCATATTTGGTCAGGAAATTCCACGTGTTCTGATAATGTAAAATCTCACCTTTTTAGAACCTACTGCACACCTTCGTATACTTCACATTCATGGTAAGTATAAGAAAGCCAGCAGGCAGAAGCTTAAAGTGGCATAAAATGATGCACTTAGAACTCTGCTAGGGAAGCCCCGGTCCTGTAGTGCAAGTCTTTTATTTTGTAAGGCTCATGTCTGGACCAAGCTATATTCCAAGCTATAATGAGAAATTTGATGTACAAGTTAATCCTGCGGTTGAAGAGCTCTTGAGAACAGACTTGCCTGGATGCTGGTGGATCCCACTTTTAGTGCAGCGCATTACCAGTCATCCATGTGGAGACACTGGTATGCATGTCTTTTATAATTATTGTATCGTTTTAATCTAATTTTTTTAATGAGAACCTTTAGTCTGATAATAAGGTTGAAGTTCCATAAATAAATTATATATATATATATATATATATATATATATATATATATATATAATTTTTTTAAATGAAAACATATCTATAGCCTTTTAATTTTATTTTGCCCTGAAATTATTAAAATAGTCAGCTGCTTTTAAATGTCTAACAGTCACACTCTGTCCAAAATCAAATGCCTAATTAAGGCAACTGGACTTCTTTGGTTTCTTGAAGACGTTTCACTTCTCATCAGGAGCTTTGACAATTCTAACTGGAATATGGGAGAGACAAGTTTATAAGCTGTAGCTGTCTACTGTTATTTAATGAGCAGAAACTACTCTCTCGGTCTGGGCCCCCAAATTGTGGCATGACCTTCCATTGGGAATCAGGCAGGCGCCCTCTCTTCTGGTTTTAAGAGCAGGCTGAAGACCCATTTTTACACCATGGCATTCCTCTAGCCTTCTTAGTCGTTATCTAGTCTTTTAACTAATATCTTTATTGTTTTATTCCATTTCGTTTTATCTTAGTCACTGCATGGTTGCTGTTGTTTTACTTTTTATACCTTTGTTGTGTGTACAGTGCTTTGGTTCAATCTCTCATTAATGGAAAGCGCTTTATTAAATAAAGAGGATGATGATGATACTCTGATTCCCCCTTTCTCTCTACCCCCAAGGAGTCATTTCATCCTCCTGCATCTAATCAAAACGATGATTCCACACAATAAAGCCCAGCGACTGAAATGACTATTCAGGGGGTAGGGAGGAGGGATATTCATACATAGTTTCAGCAAACCGCTACAGTTTATAAGCTTGACTCTCCCATATTCCAGCCAAAGCTCCTCGTATGAGAAGCAACCAAACAAGTCCAGTTGCCTTCATTTGAACCCCTTTGGATTACCATGACCTGGATGACTGAGAACCTTCACTAGCATATTAAAAAATATCGCTCTAAAAAACTATTGGTTAAGGGCTTGACCTATTATTACCTTTGGCTGAAAAATTCGTCAAGCAAGAATTTGGTCTAGTTCACTAGGCTAGTTCTCTCCATGAAATGATCCTAGCTCTAAATCAGGTGAATTCCTTTGTTTACTGTGAGGTAGGCAGTAAATAAAACCCTTTGTTGTTTCAGCTTTTTTTTCTGACCAGCTGGCAAACAGACTCCCAAACAGCTTGAGGAACTAGCAAAGCATTGTGATCAGAACATAAACACATGGTGTGAATAATGCTTCTGCTCTGTGGATGGCCTGATGTTTACAAAGTCTGGCTCAATCAGAAGAACTGGTTTTCACAAGCAGTCCGATCACATGCATTTATCAACACATTCCTGTCTGTCCAGTCAGGGCTCAGATGGTTGGCTGCTGCTTTCAAGCTTAGTCAGGCTCAATAAGACTTTCAGATTGCTTCAATAAAAGTAGCTTCACTGTGTAACGAAGTATGTGTTTGTGGAAAAGAACAGGTACCAGTCAGGCCTTGCTGTACTTAAGTGTTCAGACCTGCTCACTAGAGGTGCTGAAAAAAATCGATTCAAGTCTGTATCGGGATTCTTATTTACAAAGATTCAGAATCGATTCACAAAGGTTCACAATCAATCCCAAGAACTCAAATGTTTGGCATGTTAGATTTGAGATGCACTTTTGTCTGTTTTTTTTTTATCTTTATTAGGAGAGTTAGTACTCCGTTTACTTTTGTGGTTCCATAAATTGAGATGACTTATTTTTGAATCTGCTGATAAGAGGGCACTTGAATGTAATTTTTTCCATACTCATTAATTTGAGATATTCTCATATTTATTTTCTAAGTTGATTAGGGTTGTCATGGTAACCGGTGTAGCGGTAAACCCCGGTAAAAAAGTTGACAATAATAATAAACCGTCTTGTTTTTAAAAAATATATATTATCTCGGTGGAGTACCGTGGCTGCGGTGTAGGCGCGGTGACCCTTACCAGCCACTGTATCATCTGCTGAAGTTGCCGGCGGCACATGCGCACTTTGTTGTTTACAACCAAAACTTTCTTGAAGCTAAAGCTGAAATAATGGCCAAAGGAGACGGCAGCGCTCAGGACATTAATTATCCCTCAAAGAAAACAAAGTGGGAAGTATGGGCATGTTTTGGATATTTGAAGAATGCCAAGGGACAGTTGATAGAAGACGGCTATCCTGTTTGCAGCACGTGCAGAAAAAGTGTCTGAAAGGCAGCAGCGCTTCAAATCTCATGACACATCTGCGTGACCATCACCCACAACTCTACAGTCAACGCAAGGCAAGTTAACGTTAGCGTTTTAGCTAAAATGCGTGATCCGAGGATTTGGGTTGAGGGAGAATGCAACGAGTCGCTATATAAAGCAGCCGCAGCGCCGCTACCTGCATATAAACTGTGTCGCGGACACCCCCATGTTGAAATGATGCCATGCATTACGGGGCTCCCAGGGGCAGATAAGAGTTGGCCTCTCTCCAAGAATAATTATACATTTATGACATTTTCCCAAATCTGCAAAGCTCACTGGAAGGACACAAAACGAGGACAATATTTTCCTGATATAGGGTTTATTACTCAAGTAAGGGTAAAAAAGTATCTGATTAGAAGGCTACTTGAGTACTGAGTATCATCTGATCTAATATTTTTAAAATGATGACATCAAACAGACAAAAAATGAGAAGTTATGGGCAAATATTGTATTTTAAAGACTAAAGGGAAAAATGTAAACAAATAAACAACATAATTACAAAATAACACATTTTTGGGAAAATTTTACACAAACTGAGGACAATATTTCCTGACATACATACATGTGAAAATGTAGCACGTTTAAAAAAAATACTGCGATAATACCGAAAACCGTGGTAATTTTGGTCACAATAACCGTGAAGTTAAATTTTCACACCGTGACAACCCTAAAGTTGATAAGTGAATACTCAGGATTACTCAAGTATTTATTTGAAGTTATTGATAAATGAGAGAACACATCTTCCTTTGTAAGAAATCTGAGGCACTTTTTTAAACAGGTTGAGGACTCAAATGTTTAACTTGTTTCCACACATACTTGAAAAGTATTTGTCCGTATTACTTTCAAAGCTACTGTTAGGTAACTAAAGATTAGTTATATTTTACAAGGTAAGCAAAAATAAATGTTGCCTTTTGGTCAAAAGATTGCTTCTGTTTAGAATCACTTTAGTTTATCTTGTAAATTTGCATTTTTTGAGCATGACCAGTTTAAAGTAAAATAAAAAATGTCCCATAGCTTTAACTAACTTGTACATCAAAGTAGTTAATCCTAGAACTGACACTCTTTGTTAACATTGACTGTGAATTGATTTAAATCGAGAATCGATTCTGAATCGAATCAACACCTAGAGAATCGGAATGGAATCAAATCATGAGTTGCTCTAAGATTCACATCCCTACTGCTCACACTATAAACCCCTCCCTAGTAATGACACCTGAGAAATAGCAATAACAACTGTGACTTATTATCTTCTGCATTAAAAATCCTAGCTGTGTTTAGCCTCGACCATCTCCAGAAACAGCAGTCATGAAAAAAGCTGCTCTGCGGTCAACCCCAAATAGGTTTAACTTGCGGTAAACGTTGTCGTGCAGAAACTCTGCTGACTGAAATGTCTGCCTGACTGGTACCCAACAGGGCTCGGGAGGGGGGGTTCCTCTGCCTCTCAAATGCAGCTGAAAACTATTTTATGACGATTGTAAAAAAAAAAAAATCTTCCAAGATCAAAAAATAACGACAATGAACTGGTTCATTTGCAACTGTTATTTATCAAAATAAAGCAATAAACAAGTAACTGATTCTGACTCCTAATAGCATGTTTGTTGCGTTTTCTCTAAAGAGGCACAGATTTTGGTCCATACTGATCTCCTGATTCTTGTGCAGGTCTGGCCTGCAGAAACAGATGTGGGCCAATTCTAATGGGTGAAGGACTATTATCAACAGAGGACATTAGCCGAGAACACACACCAGTGACTGCTGCTTGGCACTGATGCACTGGCAGATTCGGGGAAAAGACTACGACGTTTGAGCTGAATACTGACTGATGCCCATCACCACTCGTATGGGTGCGTCGCTAATTTAAACACATTTTTCACATTAATGTTTAATATAAGATCTAAAAGCAACTATTTCTGCCCTTGATTTGTTTAAGTTGCTTGTCAGGGACTAAAGATTCTCACCCAAAACAAAAGGAAGTACTTCCAACAATTATTAAACCAAACAAAAACTCAACACTGATCTGATTATTTTATGTTTTTGCTCAAGTTGATTTCTAAATAATAAATCCTAAAAGAGACAGTAACTTTCCTTCATAAACTAAAAGTGTGATAAAAGAAAAAGGGGTTAGCACTTACTTGCATGTTTATCTGCGAGCTGGATGAGGCTGTGAGAGATGTCTCTCCTTCTGTAAAAACAAACCACTTTGGCCTCAACATTCCCACTGGCGGTCTGAAACATAGAGGAGATAGATCCATGCTGACAAAAAAGAAGTGGAAAACACCTTTATGCTCAAAACTCAGATTTCCCCTGAGAGCCGGCTCCTTTGTATAGCTATCGAGCTCTGCCTCTGAGACAAGCTGACCAGTGTTTTCTAAAGAGATGATTGATTTACCGTCATGCTTTTTAACTCGTTAACACACTCAAACCGAGTTATTAAATGTCATGGCTCTGAGGGTAAATAGGACTAGCAGTCTTCATATCCTGCTGCTGTTTAGGAAAGTTGCAGGCAACGCCAGTCATTTTCCCACTATTTTTATGAGCACTAAAGATTTACGCTACCATAATCACAATGAAACACGGCCAAACATCAACTGCTAATGACTTCTGGTTCTTTGCAGCTTATCCGACTAATATAAACAACACGCAGCCTGCATTTTGCTGAGGGTCAGGTAGAACTGACTGTATTCTCTGTATCGTGTTGCCTGTTTCCCATTATTCTGCCTTTTTTATGACAATGCAGCCCTGGGTTGGCACCATCTCAAATATGATGAGTAAGATTTCTCTGACGTCTTAGCACAAGTACAATGCAGGAAGAGTATTAGAAATGTTACATGCTACACATGGCTAAACCATGCTATTTTCGGACCTGCCGACCTTATCAAAATTTTTGAGTACCACTTCTGTGGCATGTTTTCGCAGATTTTTTTCAACTCCATTACTTTCCCCTTTCTCTTGCTGGAAAATTACTATATGATAAAAAAAATACAACACTCATATTGTTTGGCTACTTCACTGTCTGGATAAATTTTCTTGAATAGTCCAAAAAAAATCATGTATTTTAATAATAAACAGTAAAAGGTAAAAGTTGTGCTTGCTTTCCTATTTAATATGTGTGCTTATACAAGGTGATAGCCACAAGTTAACTGCACTGAAATATTTCAATATTTAATCAAAATTAATAAAAACAATTTTTAAATATTATTTAATGGTAATATATTTCGTACATGGAAATAGGAGTTTTTGTTTTCAAGAATGTAATATTAAATTGGCTTAGAGCACATATCATCACTGGGGCTAATTTATACATTACCTGCAGCTCCCTGGTGGCTTATGTCCACATTATAATTGCAGAATGAGCAAAATGCATGATGAGGTAGTTTAGACTGGGTCGAAACATGGCCACTGTTCTTGATATTTAGGCAAAAACTTCTTAGAGACATGGACGGTCTTCTTTTTGGCAGGTCTGCTAACCAGTCCCTCCCTGTCTGCTTCTCCCTCATCTGCCATAGCATGGGTTGCAAATTGTGCTGCAAAATTTGTTGTCTAAATGTTTAAACAGTATAAATTATCACATTCCTCCTTATATACAGGCCAAATCTATCTGCAATGGATACATACAAAGGCAAAAGTACACACACACACACACACACACACACACACACAGTCGCCTCTCTCTTTTTTTTCCCCACTTAGATTTCGGCTCAAATTTTTTTCAACGGTGAAAGTAACGTTACGTGTAACGGTTCACATTCACCAAGAGATGGCTGGTCCCATTCCAGTCTGCTGACACACACACACACACACACACACACACACACACACACACACACACACACACACACACACACAGTTTACTTTTTTAAATGCCAGAACAGCATCGAGTGGGAATCGGAAGACGGAGAGGCAAACAGCAGGCAGGACACAGAATAAAGAACGGAGGGAGGGGGGGGGGGGGGGGGGGTGTTACTCTATAGATTAGGCACAATTTTCTTTCCTCCGCTTTCTACGATGATTGGTTTAAACGTCTTCACCACGCTGCTGAGTTGTGTTGTCAGACATGAGTATCACATGCGTAATTGCTTCAGAACGCACGTGTCTTCAGCTTTTTGCGTAGTTTAGAGGGGTTGCATACTTGCTACACAAAATGCGTACAGGTTGGCAGGTCTGTACTTTGACTATTTTGGTCTGCTATTCAGAGACATAAGTAACAAATTCTTAACCTATAGGTCAAAACATGAATATCTAGATGTGGCTTAATATTAGCAACAACATAAAAACCTTATGAGACCACAAGCACTTTTGTACCTGGTACAAGCTGAAAATGAATCCCCATTTGGCAGTTTTACTGCAACATTATGTACTTTTAAAAATGCCCATTTCAGTCATTACCTCACAAACACAATTCCACACCCAAATGGGTGTGTGCAGTGATAAAATGACAGTTAGGAAACAAAGGAACACCTGTCTATTTCAAACAATAACCATGAACACAGGGGCATTAGGTGGGGGTTGGAGGCAGGAATCCAAATTATTCACCCTCAGGCAAAAACACCCAAATAAATGACACAAGCAAACAACGCAGTACCTTGTTGAGTTCTTCTATCCGACGGATCAGGTAAGGGTTACTTGAGGAGTTTTCAAAGAAAACATAATCTGCAACAACAAAACATATTGCGTCAGATCACTATGGATAGATGTTCCTGTGGGACAAACCTCAGATGATGTTTGATCAATGCTAAACTGCATTGCTTGTCTTTATTTTTGCAATAATTGCATTAGGATGAACTGTTTCAGTCACAAAGCAACGTTCTAATTATTCTACTAGTTATTTCATGTTTTAGCTGGGAAAACTTGAATTTGACATGTTTAGGGGTGGGTTTTATACAGAAGACTGCAGAACTTAAAGGTGACATCAATATTACAAGAACAACTATACAGGTGATGTAATATGTGATGAACCATTAAATTTAGGCTATTTCAAAAACCTAAAGTAGTTTAAAGGTGAGGTATGTATTACTATAGATGTAAAGTTTCATCCTTCTTTATAAGTCACACTTAAAACACCCATAATTCAGTTCTCCATAGTCAAACTTCTTATTTAAGCTATCCATAATGTAATTCCTCCTACCTACAAATAACATATTTGATGTCTCACACTATTTCTAAAACATAAAATCCCCATTATTATGCATTAGACCTTCAGAACCAGAAAAAAAACAATGACATTCTTCCCATCCAGAATGCAAATCTCTTTTTGAAATATCTACAATCCATTTATTAAAAAGTAATCACAATATTAATTTCAAATAACCAAGGTAAAAAATTATTTCAGACACAATTTTTAAGTAAACAGAAATAAAATTCACGTTATTACATGTCAAAAGCTACTGCATTCGTAATTGAAATGTTTTTGTAGATGCATTCTGCAGACCTTTAATCCAAAGCGAGTGACCAATTAACCTAATTTTGCATGTTTTTGGTCTATAGGAGGAAACTGGAGAACCTGGAGGGAAAAACCCACACACGCACAGGGAAAACATGCAAACTCCATGTAGAAAACCTGCAGCTGGGATTTGAACCTGCAACCTTCTTGCTGCGGGACAATGGTGCCACCATGCAGCCTGCAATAACATCCATTATCAATGTAATCACAAATGTAAACAAAATGTTTAGTGCATTTATTAATCTTTGATGGGATGGTATTCTAACATAAAACAGGTGAAATTTAAATTAGCCATGACAACACTGGTGCTATCCTAGAAGCAGGTTGTCTGCTGATAATATTATGTTCCATGGTAGGAAGACTGTTAGCCCAATACACAAAGATGGGTAAAACAATTCATAATAACCAAAGTGAGGTGACATTCTGGATAATGGATACAAAACATTTATCATTTATGTTAAGTTTTCTAACGGAGTCAGTCAATTTTAATTACATCTGCACCACAGTCAAGTTTAATGTCTTAAATGTTGGATAATGTATTTTATCTCTTATTTCAACCAGCGCCAATATATTTTTGACCAGGAGCAATGCTATTATTATTACATAGAACAATGATTAAAGGTGTGTGTAATTAAAGATGTTACAACGGCCTGCCATACTCAGCGACGCCATGAAGACAATCACTTGATGTTGAATTCCAGGAGATTGCTAACGAGCTAGCCGCAAAGCCAGACTGTCTGATAAACTGCACGTTAGATAACTTTATATGTACATTGAGGAACAAAAGTAGTGTTTTAATGCTACCAAAACGAGTACAGACACTGCGTGGCTAATGAACGAGTGGTGACGAGGAGATAATGGTAATCAATGAAGCCACTGCTGCTGCTAACGTTAGCTAAATAAGACTAATGGCTGCATGCCAGAAGAGGCAAATACAAAGGCAGCCACATACTGGCCGTGGTACGATTTGAACAGCCGTATAAACACACGTCTAGTGGCGAGATACTACCACGTAACACTTCTCACTGTCGCCAGCCTAAGTATTCACACTGCACAAAAGAAGCTAAAGGTGCCGACGGTAGAAAAATGTTTACATTATGAGCGAGCCACCTAGCTGCTGGCGGCTAGCTGCGGTGGCCACGACAGACGCGAGGCCTGACCCATTTTGAAGCCCAAATATTAAGAAAACACTCACCTTCCGCTTCAAACTAACTCTTACACAGGAGTGCAGCACAGCCGCATCTTACAGTTACATGCAAAGTTATTAATATTTTACAATAACACCCAGGAGATGCAAACCCGAAAGCGTTTCCGTCAGTTAATAAAATGATCCACACTGACATACATACCTCCGACCCGGTACATGTTGGCCGCCATTTCTGCCCTCCCAGAGTGTACAGCATAAACTAAGAAATTTGGAATAAATAATTAATAATAAAAAAAAGATAAAACTCCGTCCCTCGAAAGATACGGGGTGCTTAAATTAGGATCGTCGACACTCCAGATGTATCGGGAGAGATTTGGCATTCAGCCCCCCCTCCTCCACCACCGATTCACGGCAGCACTTAACAATACAGTGAACTCACAGCAGCAGCCAAAAGAAGTCGGATGGAGCCGAAAAAGCACCGAGGAGGGGAGGGAGCCGCGCATGCGCACTGTCTGCCACAGAGACCCTCCAGGTGAGTGGTAGCATAGGTGGCATTACTGGTTCCAAACCAACTCAGCTTCTGTGACAAGGTTTGCAGCTGCAGAACAGACACACACTTTTGTCAATAAATTTAAGTTTATTTTTCCTCTTCAAATATGACAAAATCAAAATACATTCAATCAATACATGAACAAATATAAATCAATTGTTTTATTGCAAGACTATCTATCTATCTATCTATCTATCTATCTATCTATCTATCTATCTATCTATCTATCTATCTATCTATCTATCTATCTATCTATCTATCCATCCATCCATCCATCCATCCATCCATCCATCCATCCATCCATCCATCCATCCATCCATCTATCCATCTATCTATCTATCTATCTATCTATAGAGGTGTGACCAAGTCACTGCTTTGCAAGTCACAAGTAAGTCACAAGTCTTTCCAGACAAGTCTCGAGTCAAGTCCAAGTCAAAGGCACCAAAGCCCAAGTCGAGTCCAAAGTCAACAATGTGGAAGTCCAAGTCAAGTATGAGTCCTTAACTTTGAATTTTCAAGTCATAATCAAGTCATCTGTCCAACTTCAATTTAATGACATGATAATAAATAAATTTCAGAAATAAAGCTTCTTAAAGCTTCATTTATTTGCTCAAACAAGCAGAAAGTGCAACTCAAACTGATTATAAACAAATTGCTGCTGCATTTAGCAGTAAATCAAACCCAGAATGGAGAATGATTCATGATATTTGTCCACATCGTGCCACTTTTGTGCTAAAATATCAAATATGCTCAAGTCATCATCAAGTCAACAGCTGCAAGTAAATTCAAGTCGCAAGTCATTGGCGTTCAAGTCCGAGTCAAGTCGTAGGTCTTTATAGATTTTATCAAGTCAAGTCAGAAGTCATTAAAATAATGACCCAAACATGGAGAACTAACCACAGATCTTCTGTGGATGTAGGCTTCCTTACATCCTTCTGTATCTTCATTTAATCCCAGATCAGGCCTCTGTGGGGGCACACTATCGCTTCCAGGACTGCTTGTTCTTCTTTACACTGAAGATAGTTCTTAATTACTTTGTTTGTTTGTTTGTTTGTTAGGGTTGACTCATTTTACATTTTGTAAACTGATGAAAACAAACAATCATTATTTATGTCTGAAAACATTCTTTATTTACAGCTATTTTTGCACATGCCTAAACTGCCCATTAACAGTGCAAAATCAATTCCCTACCTCAGGCTAATTTAGTTTCCAGGTATGAGACAGCAACAAAAGTACTTATTTTATAGCAAGCCATCTTATACATGTAAATACAAAGGGACGCAAACGTTTGGCCAGCCTTGTCAATCTTCATGTTTTTCCTGTATAAATTGTTGGTTGTTATGATAAAAATGTTATGAAAAAAAATCATATAGGAGACACACACAGTGCTTTCTGAAAAGTGAAATAAACTTTACAGGCTTTATAGAAAGTGTGCAATAACTGTTTAAAACAAAATTAGGCAGGTGCATACATTTTTGCAACACACAAAAGAAATTAACTCAATATTTATTAGACCCTCCTTTTGCAAAAATAACTGCCTCTAAATGCTTCCTATAGCTTCCAATGAGAGTCTGGATTTTGGCTGAAGGTATTCTGGACCATTCTTCTTTACTAAACATCTCTGGTTCATTCAGGTTTGATTGCTTCTGAGCATGGACAGCTCTGTTTAACTCACACCACAGATTTTCAATAATATTCAGGTCTGGGGACTGAGATGGTCATTCCAGAACATTCTACTTGTTCCTCTGCATGAATGCCTTAGTAGATGTTGAGCAGTGTTTAGGGTTGTTGTCTTTTTGAAAGATCTAGCCCAGGTGCAGCTTCAGCTTTGTCACTGATTCCTGGACATTGATCTCCAGAATCTGCTGATATTGAGGGGAATCCATGTGCCCCTCAGCTTTAACAAGATTCCCAGTCCTTGCACTGGCCACACAGCCCCACAGCATGACGGAACCACCACCATGTTTTACTGTAGGTAGCAGGTGTTTTTTTTTTTTTTTTTTTGGAATGCTGTGTTATTTTTCCTCCATGTATAATGCCCCTGGTTATGCATAATGACCCTGGTTATGCCCAAATAACTCAATTTTAGTTTCATCAGTCGACGGCACCTTATTCCAAAATGAAGCTGGCTTGTCCAAATGTGCTTCAGCATACTTCAAGCAGCTCTGTTTATGCCTTGGGCAGAGAAAAGGCTTCCTCTGCATCACTCTCACATACTTGTAGAAAGTGTGCTGCGAAGCTGAACAATGCACAATGACTCCATCTGCAGTAAGATGATGTTGTAGGTCTTTGGTGCTGGTCTGGTGGTATGCTCTGACTGTTCTCACCATTCTTTGCTTTTGTTTATCTGAGATTTATTTTGGTCTGCCACTTGAAGCCTTAACTTGAACTGAGCCTTCCATTTCCTCAGTATGTTCCTAACTGTGGAAACAGAAGCTGAAGTCTCTGAGACAGCTTTCTGCATCTTTCCCCTGAACCATGATGGTGAACAATATTTGTTTTCAGATCTTTGAGAGTTGTTTGGAGACCCCCAAAGTTGTTTATCAGCAGCGGGTCTCACATTTAGCTGACTCTGATCTGTTTGAGGTTTTCCGATCAGGGTTCAGGTCTGGCCATAGCACAGAGTCGGCTCTACTGAGGGTCTTAAATGATATCTATCTATCACTTGATCAGGATACATTTGTGGTGCTTCTGTTGTTAAATCTGATGGCAGCTTTTTACACGGTTGACCACACGATTCTGCTTGATCACTTGGAACGATGGGTTGGGATCAAAGGGTCTGCTCTGGATTGGTTTAGATCGTATCTCCACAACAGGACATTCTGTGTTAAACTAGGTGATGTTTTTTCTTCTTGGGAGGGGCTCCATTGGGGGTCCCGCAGGGCTCAATCCTTGGTCCTCTTTTGTTTGCCATTTTTCTGCTTCCTCTGGGGTCAATCTTTTGTAAACATGGCCTAGTGTTCCATCTTATGCTGACGATTGCCAGATTTACTCTCCATCGTGTCAAGAGAAAGGTCTCTCCATCCAGTCCTTTGTGTCCTGTCTTAATGAGGTGAAGTCTTGGCTAATGGCCAACAATCTGCATCTAAATGAAGGAAAAATAGAGCTCATTGTTTTTCACCCCAACAGCAGGGCTGCGGGTCGCAATGTTGATCTTGACCCTCTTTCTCCCTATTTAAAACCAGTTGTCACCAGTTTGGGGGTGAAAATTGACGCAGGACTTAAATTTGATGCTCACATCAACTCTGTGATCCGGTCCAGTTTCTTTCATCTGAGACGCCTTGCAAAAATCAAGACTATGCTGTTGAGAGCCCACCTGGAGCTGGTACTCCATGCTTTTGTAATTTCTAGGCTTGATTACTACAACTCTCTATATGCAGGGTTGTGTCAGTCATCACTGCGTCACTTACAGGTTGTGCAGAACAGCGCAGCCAGGTATCTGACTGGGACCAGGAAATGGGACCACATCAGTCCGGTTCTGGCCTCCCTGCACTGGCTTCCGGTCTGTTATCGTTCACACTTAAAACTCCTGGTCTTTGTTTTCAGTTTCTTCCAGGGTGGTGCTCCCCCCTATCTTGCCACACTCCTGAACAGACATTCCCCATCACGCGCTCTGCGCTCCTCTGACCAAGGCCTGCTCGCTGTCCCTTGCTCTAGGTGTCGTACTCGTGGGGACCGGGCTTTCTCAGTCCTAGCTCCGTCACTCTGGAACCTAACCTGGCAAGCCAGACTAAATAAATGTATTATTTAGTCTGGCAATGCTCCATTGACGGCTCTCGGTTGTGGGGCGGGTTCTACCGTTGTCTTTCAAATGATCTCCGCATGCTACTGGACAATGAATGTGACATACTCTTGTTTCACTCTGTTGCATCATCCCACCCACCATGCATATAGAGTGACCTGATTGGCCCACAAAGCAGATAAAGCTCTGTGATTTGTTCACTAAGCAGATAGAGCACTATGACTGGCTCACCATTATGGACCAATCACAGCTCTTTATGTGTTTGAAACCCCTCTAGAGAGCTGTGATTGGCCAGCCAGAATGCTGTTGGGGCTGCAGAGGTTCCAGTGGAGCATTCCTAGACCAAACTTTTCAAAGCAAGAATTTGGTCTAGTTCACTAGGCTATCTGGAACCAGTTGCCACCTTCAGTTAGGCTGTCCCCATCTCTGCCAGTCTTTAAGAGTCGCCTAAAAACCCACCTCTTCTGCTTGGCATTCCCTGAACGTGTTTGAGTTTGGCCCTCTTTTATGTTGATTTTATTTCCCTGCTTTCATTTGTCTCTTTATCCCTTGTTTTACCCATTTGTCTTCTACTAGAATGTTTTACCTTTTTTGCACTATTTGAATTGCTTTTATTATTAATTTATTCATCATGTTTCACATTTCTCATGTACTGTGTTCAGCTCCTTGGGCTTCCCGACATGGTCGTGGAAGGCGCTTTATAAATAAAGCATTGATTGATTGATTGATTGATTGATTGATTGATTGGTTGATTGATTGATTGATACTCTTCAGATAAGTCGTGGCGGATGGCTGCTTATACTGAGCCAGGATCCTCTGGAGGTTTCTTCCTGTTAAAGGGGAGTTTTCCTCTCCACTGTCGCTGCATGCTTGCTTAGTATGAGGATTGCTGTAAAGACACTGACACCAGTCAGTGACTTGATACAATTTGCTAGGTTCCTTATATAGGAAACATTATTTTTGATTGGCTTAATGAACTGACCTGTATTGGAATGTTTTATTATGTGAAGTGCCTTGAGACGACTCTTGTCGTGATTTGGCGTTATATAAATAAACTTGAATTGAATTGAATAATATTCAAAGAGGAGGGAAACTTACAATTGGACTCCCTAAATACTATTTTTCATAATTGGATTCACCTGTGTATGGAGGTCAAAGGCCACTGAGCTTACCAAACAAATTTTGAGTTCCAATAATTAGTTTTTTGGAAAGGTTTTGGAGTCAATAAAATGACAATGATGCCCAAATTTATGCACCAACCTAATTTTGTTTAAACAATTATTGTCCTTTCTGTAAATCCTAGTTTCACTTCTCAAATATGTCTGTGTGTCTCCTGTATGATATACTGTATATGACTGTAAGAAAAAAGCTTTCTTCACAAGTGGAGGCTACCAAAATTATGGAGGCCAAATCTTGCAAGTCTGAAGATCTGTACCACTGCAAACTGGTTAAAGAAAAGTGGGACAGACAAGACAAAACAGAAATGTTAAACAAAGAAAATGACGATTTACTGGCTTTTCGTAAGACCCTAGAGGAAAATCTTCACATTAAGAATCTCCATGTCAGGAAAGAGGCACTGTCCCAAGTGATATCTTTGAACCCACACAAACAGAGAAATGTAAAGGATTATTTATACTTCTCCGTCTGCATGGGTATGCAGACTTGCAACACCATTATGTATTGGCGCAAGGGTTCTCCAACAGGCTCACAGAGAGTGACGGAGACATGCCCAAATTTTTAACTATCTGTCAAAAGTGACAGAGACCGCAACTTGTAATTGGTCAGGACATTGCTTCCTTTAACTTTGTCAACAGCATCACCATTGCCCTGTCAAAAAGTAAAAATATATTTAGCAGTGAACATGGAACAGACTGAAATATGAAAGTTTATTTACCTGTGACTGAAGGAGTACAAAGATACTCAGCCAGCATTTTATTCGTAGACGGAAATGATGGAAAACATGGGTTTCGAGGTTGCAACTGCATGAGGTGGAGGAGAATGACGGGCAAATTTGTCTGCATTATAAAGTCTCTGAAATACCAGCAGCAATGCCAGAGGCCCGGGAAATGATTAGGCAAAATTCCAGTTCGGCTCCAAGCCTGTCTACAGTACAGAATCAGTGATGCTCTGGTTTTTTGGTGATATTTTATTGGCAAATTATTATTATTGTCCCATTATTGCAGAATGTATCTGCTCAATGGGACAAGAAGGATAGAGCATATAACACCTGCCTTTGTCTCACTGGTTGCCTGTTGATTTTGAATCCAGTACAAAATACTTTTATGGGCTTTTAAATTTCTTCATGGCCTTGATCCAAGTTACATCTCTGTGCTACTGGTTCATCACTGAGGTCAGCAGATAGGCTGCTCCTCGAAGTCCCAAGAACAAGATGTAAGCTCATAGGTGACAGGGCTTCTTTTTTTTCAGTAGCGGCCACTATAGGCTTTGGAATGTGCTGCCTCTGTGCATTCGGTCGACATCTTTTCTGTCCTGTTTCAAATTTCTCTTGAAAACCCATTTGTATGCTTTGGCTTTTAACACAGCGTGAGAGTCTTTTAGTTTTTATGTAATTTTAATAGTTTTAATGAGGTGTATTGTTGTGTGTTTTGTTTTTAATTGATTTTTAAATCTGTGCACTTTGGTACGTTTTATATTGTTGTAAGGTACTATACAATAAAGTTGTCTTGTCTCATTAATCTGTAAAAGGGTTTATTTGGAGAAGAGCCATGATAAATTATGTTTGGGAGTTATAGACTTTCTCCAACTGTTTAAATGAGCAGACCTACTAACAGTGAACTAAGGAGGGAAATCCCCACCAAGAAGAAGAAGAAAGCCCCACCAAGATTTTTTTTTTCCCACCAGCTGCCCATGAGGGATTTTGTCCAAAGAACTTCATCATGATGTTTTGTATAGACCAGTGGTTCCCAAACTTATTTTGCCGCGCACCCCCTTCTATGTCCTGACCATGTTGACGCACCCCCCAGCCCCCACATCAGGGCATGGCTACATATATATATATATATATATATATATATATATATATATATATATATATATATATATATATATATATATATATATATATCAGACGTCAAGCTAAACAGACAGGGTTAAAAAAATATGGACCTTTTTCCCCATCACTTTCATTTTTTAAATAGTAATTAATAAACATTCGATACCATTACAATTTCCTTTCATTTAATTTTAAATAAATATTTAGAGTGCCCAGGTAGCGCATAAACAATGCAATTTAACGGTTTTCTTAAAGTAGGAAGGTTTAACCTGTGTGACCAGAGCTCTCTCCTTCCTTCTGCTCTGCGTAAACCTGAGCTGATCACCTACTTGTGCGTAATCAAATGTCTATAGGGGAAAATATGGAAAAGATATAGCCATGAGGTTCACTTTTGCCTCAGACCGACTTATTGCTGTTTTATGGGGTGGCTGAATCTGCGATCCGCTGCCACGCGGACTGGAATAACAAATGCTGCAGTAACATGAGTTGTTGTCAGGTTCGGAGTCACTGGCTGGAGCGGAACAGACTTTAATACGTCATCCCAAAATAGAAGCTAATATCTTAATTTGACCTGGAATGAAAAATTTTGTTATAAAACCTCTTAAAAGTTTTTATCACGGAAGCGGCAGCACTCATTTCTGCCTTCAGCCTGATGGCGCGCCGGAGTTTGCGCAGCGTGCGTGCTTATTGAATCTGTGTGCGTGTGTGTGTGTGTGTGCGCGTGGCACAGCTCCAGGAGCCACTCAAGTTACTGCGTCTCGTTATTGGCGCTATTTAAACCAATATTGTAAAATTACTTCTGCCCAGCCCAGATGTGCTCACATGTGCACCCGTGAGCCATTGTCATGACGGGAGAAAGTTTCTTGACCCACGACATGCAGAATCACCATACGGAGAGCAAGAAGGTAAGTAAAAAGGTTTTTATTACTAGATAAAGAGCAATGTGAGAGACGGGAACAGACGAGACGCAGGACTGGCAGCAGGAATCCAGGGGGAGATTCTAAGGAGGGAGACAGAGTGAATATGAGGCGTAAACAAATGGAAACGTTATCTGAAAGACTGGTCTTACTGCTTCTTGGTAGTGGTAATTGTACAGGAAGGTTGTTAGGTCCGGGTGAGCTGAGGAGATCCACAGGTATAGGGATTGTTTGTCCAGAGGTGTAGGAGCAGGAATGGACGTTGGTAGGTGAGCGGCTGAGAGTGGGCGGCCAGGGGATGAAGCAGTGTGTCAGGCAGGCTGAGATCCGGGTCTTGTTCTGGAGCTGGTGAGAGATTGTGAGGAACCTGGAGGAGAGCATGAGAGGGCATCAAGGGATTTTCAGACGACAGGTTAATCAGAGCAAAAATACGAATGTCAAGGTAGGGTCGGAGGCTAGAGCTACCCAAAAGAGTAATCATCCGGCGTGGTGAAGTGTCACACTGCTCTTTAAATCCCTGGGGCCTTGATGGTGAGATCAGCTGCAGCTGGGAGCTCTCAGACACGCCCATCTGTGAAAACAATAAAGAGATCAGGGTTACAGGCTGGCAGCTCACCACGGACCATGGCAGCCGTGGTTCCGCTGGAACGCGTCTGACCTCTGACAGACGCACTCTGAACTTCAGATCTTCAGCGCGCTGTCAATAGCCTGAATGGGAATAATTTCTTGATTTATTTTGTTACATCCACAATGTTCTGTGTGTGAGGTTTACAATGTCAGAACACCTGCATGAGACAGGGTGTTAATTACAATCTGCCAGAATGACTCACCACCTTCAGATTTCTCCAACATCGTTAAAAATGATCAAATACGGAACATATCGGCGTGCGCAGGCCAGAGCGCTGAAGCTCGGCACATTGTTATTATGAAGCTAGGGCACATGCGGAGGACACACACACACACAAATATATACTTGTTTTCAATTACATTTATTGTGCCCACTTACGTTTTCTTAGGCCCACCCACAAATGAGTTTCTGGCTACGCTAATGGTGACATATGACAGACTTCTCTGAGCTCCGCAGCCATTACACTTTTCACCTCACGCACCCCCTAGCGGTAGCTCGCTCACCCCCGGGGGTGCGCGCACCACACTTAGGGAATCCCTGGACCATGCTGTAACTTTAGAAAAACAGGCATAAAACGTCTCTTTTGTTACAAATACAGGAGTGTTTTAAACAATTTTACGTTAGATTAAATGTTAATTAAACTGAAATGTGGCACAAATATGTTTAATGTAATTAGTCTAACTGTTGACACAGAATTACAACTCTTCTCACGTTTTGTTTCTGATGCTGTGTTTTTCTGTGTAGACTCAAACAAAAATGCTTTAAAAAGCTAAACTAAAATCCACGTTTTCTTTGTTGTTATTGTTCCAATTTAGGGAATAATAAACAGCAGCGTCGGGGTTTCTCTCTATCACTGTGCGTAAGTCGGCGCGCGTGCAAGTGACATCACGAATGGGATTGGCTCGCCCTGACTGGGGTGGAGAGTCTCAGGCAACAGAGGCAGAAAGAGAGGAGAGAGTGAGGCAGAGGGAATAGTTGCCTCCACAGGAACCCAGCCAAGGTCCAGTTCCACTCCCGACGAACCACGCCCCGGGGACAATGGAGATCACAAGCTCCCCCAACTACTGTGATGGAGGTGGGGATGGACTGTGAAGCAGAGGAGTACTAGTCTGGCACTGGTTGTTTGTGAAGATGAAGTTCGGAAACAGCATATGTGTGCTGAATGTAGGGGGGACCCGTTACGCATTCACCAGTGAGGTGATCAGGGATTTCCCTCTCCGGCGCGTCAGCCGCTTACATGCTTGCGCAACTGAGAAAGAGGTGCTGGAACTGTGCGACGACTACGACCGGGACCGGAATGAGTTTTTCTTCGACCGCCACGCGCAGGCTTTTGTGTTCATTATGCTGTACGTGCGCTCCGGTAAACTCCGGTTTGTTCCCGGTGTGTGCGAGCTGTCCTTCTACACGGAGATGCTCTACTGGGGGCTGGAGAGCGCACACTTGGACTCCTGCTGCCAGAAACGCTTGGACGACAGGATGTCCGACATCGGAATGGACAGTTTGTCAGAGGGGGACATCGTAATGTCAGGGGACGAGCCTCACAGTCCAGACGAGACGGTCCCACAGACTGGTTGCGCTAAATGGCTTGAGAAGGTGCGAAGAACATTTGAGGAGCCAGACTCTTCCCTTGCAGCGCAGATTTTGGCTTCGGTGTCCGTGATATTTGTCATTGTCTCCATGGTCATGCTGTGCGCAAGCACGCTGCCGGATTGGGACACAGCTAAGAGGAAAACAGTGGAAGAGCACAGGTAAGGGGTGATTTAGAATCAAAGTTGGTTGGTGAGACGCATTTGTGCACGGATGTCCTACAAATGAGCTGGTGCTTCCGGACCCTGTGCGTAAAAGTGAGATCGCCCAGCTAAATGATCAAAGGAGTTCTCTCATCAAACACTTCATAAATACAAACAAACACTCAAATGATGATGCGTCTCTTAAGAGAGGCTGTAAACTTTTATGTGCACATCAATCCTGACGCATTAGATCACTTTATGTCTCTCACTGCCAACACAACGAATGAAATAATACATTTGTAACAGGCAGAGATTTTAATTTGTTCTTGTGCTTGATAAATGGACGCCTCTGGGGGAATTAAGCACATTGACAAGTTCCAGGCAGCTCATGAATCACTAGAATTCTGACTGTCACAAAGAGGCAAATCAATAATTAATCAATACTATATAATAAACATTAAGTGTTAATAATTGAGAGAGACATCTTTTACGTCATGTCCTCTGTCCTTTTCAGATCTGTGCATTATCGGGTTGTTTACGCAGAGGTTTTCCTGAATTGTTATTTCCAAAAGAGGTTTAAAAGTGAGATGAGGGATTATTCTGTCAACAAACATAAATGATTTAATTTAAGGGTATCAGATGCTGCCTCAGCCAAACTGGGTTATTATTTCAACTCCAGTTTGTGGAACAAAGGTGCAAATGTGTTTTTCTTTGTGTTCTGCACTGTTTTGCTACAGCCTGTCCTCTCGAGGAAGTCCCGAGGAGGCCATTTTCTATATAAGGTTAGGTTATGTTCACTCTGGCTGGACATAGTTTTTGAGTTTTGGAGCAGATCCAGGGGGTTAGATAATCAACTAAATGTGTGGCTTCGACTTGGGGCCAGTAAAAGCCAATTTGATGCCTGTTGATGATGTCATTTTCTCAGCTTCTTTCTAATCCAGTTTGGTTTAATTGTGGCTGTTACCCTTTTGGCTCTGTGCGTGTGTGCTTTGAGCCTGTTATGTCGAATACCAGCACTACCTCTTTCCTAGTGAGTTTGATTCCCTTTGCTGTGTTTAATACGAGCTCATATGACTGCTTCTCTTGAGCCCTTTCTGTTCAGCTCGGACCTCTCTGTCCTGTTCCTGTAGTTTTTCCTTTACGAACTGCATCAGGGCTGACACGCGTGTCAGACAATAACATGCAGATTTTTTTCTCCTGCTTTGCATATTTCCTCCTCTCCCTGATGGATTGTCAAATAGTCACTACCATCATACATTCTGGTATCTCAGAGTTGCTCTTCTACCATTTCCTGTTTACTGATAAACTTGTTTTTCTCCCCTCCTTTCTCCTTGTAGGATAGTGGAGGCAGTGTGCATTGGCTGGTTCACAGCTGAGTGCATTGTGCGCTTTCTGGTGGCCAGAGACAAGTGTGACTTCATCCGTCATCCCCTAAACATCATCGATGTGATTGCCATAACCCCCTACTATGTCACCATGGCGATGGCCGGTGCAGGGATGCCGGGTGCCGGGCTCGGGGTCGTTGGAGTGACACTGCGAGTGCTGAGGATGATGAGAGTGTTCTGGCTCATGAAGCTGGCCAGGCACTTCCTGGGGCTGCAGACACTGGGGCTGACTCTCAGGCGCTGCTACAGGGAGATGGTCATGCTGATGGTGTTTGTCTGCGTTGCCATGGCGATATACAGTGCTTTGGCACAGCTACTCGAGCATGGCTTGGACTTGGGCTCACGGAACAACGATTATGCCAGCATCCCAGCTGCCGCCTGGTGGGTCATCATCTCCATGACTACAGTGGGATACGGGGACGTGTACCCAGTGACTATTGGGGGACGAGTACTCGGGGGAATGTGTGTCGTGAGCGGGATTGTTCTCCTGGCGCTGCCCATCACATTCATCTACCACAGCTTTGTACAGTGCTACCACGAACTGAAACTCCGCTCTGCTAGATACGCACGCAGTCTGTCTGCAGAGGTGCTGCGATGAAGATGCGCTCATGCCAAACGCAGGGCCTTGCTGCTTCAGACACAAACACAACAGAACAGAAGACTCTTGTTGATTTAGCAACTGTGACCTGACTGTTTCCTGATTTTATTTTCTTGCTATGTCTAGTTTCAGATCTCTAATCATTGTCTTCAACCAGCAAAAGCTCCAACTCAAAATGTGAGCATAACAAAAGAGGAATTTATTGAACAGACACAGGTAAAGCAAGTCCCATTTTGTCAGTAGTTGCTGTTTACACTGTATTCCCATGGTTACCGCTCAGGCAGAGATGGCTGCATCAACTAAGGTGTGTGTGTTTGTTTGTCTGGATGTCAGCTGCTCAACGTTTCAGAGATTTACACCCAGATGGAGCAAGTTACACAAGATTGATGTGTGACCTAGATGCATTCGGCTAAACTGGTGTGAAATCAAGAGAAAGAGCGAACAACTGCTAGCAAAGTGGAGATGTATTCGACATGACTCAGAGGACTTGCTTTGGATGAGCTAAAGCCGACAATAATAAAATATGGGCACAGGCCAGGAGGGAGTATGAAGTGTCAGACAATAACATGTAGCCAGATTTGACAGGGCAGGTGGAGCGCGAAACCTAGGATAAAAACCATCATACTCAACAAAAAGGACAGAATCTGGACAACGCCTCAGCACAAAGAATGAATAGAAGCGTCTGTATATGTGAGTGAATGTAGGCATTTTGTGTTTCTCTGTCTCCAAGGCAACCACATCCTCTAACATGCCAATCATAATGGTGGGTTGATTTCTGTGCACACAAATAGGCTACATCCACGCACACCTCCTGGCTGGCACACCACAGTTCTGTCTTGGGACTATGTGGAATAAAGTTTAGGAAAAAAAAGAAAACAACAAGTGTGTAAAAAAACTGAGCAGCCGAGTCTGTCACAAATGATGGTTCTGACATTCATAGTTCACATTTGCAGCGTTCATCATTGCCAAGAAGATACGATTTGTTGAAGAGATACATGATCCAAACAAACAAGTCAACACCTCTCCCACACAACAGTCTTTCTCTACATCTCTTCTCTTCCTCCTGTTGCAGTCAACCATTCTGTCTTTACACATGGCCGTATTATGATCCAACTCCTTTGCAAATCTGTTGAGGATCTCGATAAATTTTAAACACACATGTATGTTTCATGTTTTCAGCACAGCTCTGTATCCGTTTAGTGTGTGTATTTATGACATCTGAAACGTCTTGTGATTTTTAAGCAGAGTTCTAATATTAAACAGAACACAGTCAATATGAACCACCTTTAATGCATAAACCATGTAGCATTGTTATAGTTTTAGGCAAAGTTATTTGAAAACGTCTGTCAAAATGTTTTCCCATCAGTTCTGGTAATGTGATCAGTGTTTGAGCTTTTCTAATAAAATCATTATGTGCACATGAGTGTGTTTTAAAGGGAGACTACGCTGTTTTGGCTTGCTTTTAGCACCCCCTAGTGTCCACTTCGTAGAACCGAAAGCAAAATATATCTCCTCGCTGTGCGTTTGTGTTTTTAACACCTTAATCTAACAGCTGAAACATCTCCAAGCATTCTTAAGTGCAGTGGCGTGCCTAGATCTATTAAAATGGGGTGGCCCAAGTGAGGCACAACTTTGTGCATGGGTGGCACCAATGGTTATGCTTTTTTGTTTTACCCTCAAGCCTTTTGTAGACAATGAAAAGCCTATTTAAAGGGAAATTAGTGTGGTGGCACCTGGGGTGGCCAATCAGATTCCAAGGGTGGCATGTGCTACCCCAGGCCACTCCCTGGACACGCCCCTGCTTAAGTGTCTAGAGGAGTGATACATCACTAAATTAAAAAATCAGCTGATCTAAAACATGCCGAAAACATGCAGCTCCAGATATGTCAGCTCAATTCAAGTCCAACTGACCAGACCAGCACTCCGAAGTTGCAAGTGGAATAGTCTGGCCACAGGGGGAGATAGGGGCTGGGTGGCCTTTCAGCCCTCTGAAGGGTCATTTAAGTGCATACTGGCTCAAGAAAATGATTGAAAAGTATGAAAAAGCAGCATATCTTTAAATTTTGTGATTTGACACGTAAATGATTGACATATTTTGTTGTTATTTTGTACCGTGTTGAATGAGTCCTCCTTCATTAATTATATTTATTTAATGTTGCGCGTTACAACCACAAAACTGATCAACCTTTTTTTAGATTGCTGAAGCTTTGTAATTCAAAAACAATGATGTAACAGTACAATCAAAATAACCTGCATGCCTGCTGGGCGTAGGCAGTAAATCTTCACATTCAGATGATCACCTGACCTCGCTGACCAGAGTGTTTTGAGCACTCTTCTGAGTCATGTATGAGGTGAGATTTGCAACACTATCTGGTTCATAATACTACAAAACAGCAAATCAACTCAAAATCATAAAAGCTTCCACGGCTCTGCCCCTGGGTTCAAACTATTCTAACAAATTTTGTTTTTAAAGTGTTCCCCGCTGGCCATTTGTGGCAGCTTTTGACTGCAACTCAAACATATTTTTTTTTTAGCATTTTGGCCCTCCGGCACAGGCTGTTTATGCTATTAGATAATAATATGATATTATTCATATATTAACTAAATGCACATAAATTAACTTATTTTAAAATGAAAATGGTACAATGAAAAGGTGCTGTCATTTATGAAGTGTCTTTGTTTCTTCCATTGGTACCACACACCCATGCTGGCTTTGACTAAAAAGTAGAAATGAAAATCATTAATTTATCTGGACTAAGTGCAGAAATCATTATGACAGAAAGTATGACCCATGCATGTCTTGCACATTTACTGTTTAGTGACACAGTAGTATTTGCAAGACTATAGGAAACTAAAAAACAGAACAAACTATTAATCCAGAATCTGAATTTTTTTGTCATGGCAAACATTTTTATGTCATATATACCAATACTTCTTACTTTTTCTACAAAAAGTAGAATAAAATAAACATTGTGTTTTTAAATAAAACGATGCATGTTTTGTGTATTATGTATTATGGCCAGATTGTCCTTGTAAATGAGAATGCGTTCTCAGTTGACTCATCCGGCTAAATAAAGGTTAAATAAAAAAATAAAAATAAATAGGGTATTACTCAATAGGAAAGTAAAAATTTTAACTCACTGAAAAAATAAACAACTATTTAAGTGTGTGGTCCGTGAGTCCTTTCAGCATTGCATCTTCAAAGGTTTGGACATCAGTGGTTAACTGTAAGACTTTAAAGATAATGCTAAACAATTTTAATTTTTAACAGTGACTGATAGATAGATTGATTGGTTTTTATTCAAACATTAAAAATAAGATGGAAATAAAAACACATATTTACCATAAAACAGAAAATAACAAAGAGAACAGATGTAGCTATCAAGGTTGCCAAAAAATCCTACCCCAAGTGACTCAATAAAAACACACATGTAAATATTTATATAATTAAATCACTCTGCATGTTAAAAATACTCAATCCACACACCAAGTCTCATTAGATGAACAATATTTCAACCTAACCCATCAAAATACCATCGTACAGACGGGGTTTAACGGAATTTTACTTATATATATATATATATATATAACCATTAAAGCATTTGTTGTCATCGTAGTCTCGTTTCATGTGGACGCGGTCATTAACGCGGTGTTCTGTAGTGCGCTTCTTATTCGATTTATAATCAGGCAGTTTTGGGGCAGCTAAAACATGACGTGTATTTCCTCTGACCGCCCTCGCCAAGCAAAAGGTCCTTACCGGTCTAGTTGTTGTGAAAGCAGCACCTTTCTCTGTCCTTCAGCGGGAACATGTACTACAAATTCAGCGGTTTTACTCAGAAATTGACGGGGTCTTCACCCACGACTGCCTACAGCCCTCAGGTAAGCCCAAAAACAGGATTTCTATGAAGAAACCGAATCGGTAATCGCTCTGTTGACCTTGATGTGACTGTGTTAAATGACGAACTTTCACTCTACCCGCTGTCAATAACGGGCCTTTGAACCGGATCAAATTGTTTAAAAAAATCGGTGTAATTTGCTGTTTTCACATATTTATATCTTAATACATGCATTGGTGTATTTTCTTTTGATTTGATAACAAATATTGTAGATGGTGGCTTTTAGGATTTGTTCAAATTAAACGTGACTTTAATCCATTGTACTTCAAACTTGACTTCATTTTATGATGATTTTGAGGCAATTTATTATTTTATTTTGCTCAGTATACATTATTCGTAGGCTATGCTCTACTTTGTCTTTAGATGCTGTGTTAAATTTGTGAGTCTGGACTATTTGATTTTATTGCTAATTTATAAACCTTCCATGATAAATGATTCACACTTGTATAGCGCCTTTCAGTCAGAGGACTCCAAAGCGCTTTACACTACAATGTGTCATTCATTCATCCAAACATTCACACTCTGGTGGTGACAAGCTACATTGTAGCCACAGCTGTCCAGGGGTGCACTGACAGAGGCGAGGCTAACGACCACAGGCGACACTAGTCTTATCGCGTCAGACCCGTGCCACAACCCGTGCACGCGCATTGGGTCCACAGCGCGCGTGTGAACGGGACTCGCGAGCGAAAATATACATGGCGAGAGGTCATTTGTGCACCGAGAGGGAGCAAACTGTGTCTGTGAGCGCACAAGGATGTGCACAAGTGACAAACCTGCGTGCGCGTGTTGCCAACGAGCACACGGCAGAGGAAAACGTGCGCGCGCGGCAGCCTCTCTGCGCGCTAGGCAGCCTCTGCGCGCTTGGTTTCTAATTCCGCTTGCTCGGCTGTGAGGAATTTTGGCACTCTGGAGGCGTGGCCTGTGGCAGATCTTCCCTGTCCTCTGATTGGTTAGTTTACCCCGCACTTTACTCTCTACCTATCTATATAAAAAAATCTGAGATTCAGCAGTTGCTGTCGTAGCTCAGCTGGGAGAGCGGGTGACTCTCACTCTGGAGGATCCAGGTTCGAGTCTGGCCAAGGAACATAGAGTTGATGTCATAATATTCTTTCCTAATTCCTGTGATATTATTTTACAGTTGTGACCGTTCAACTGTCATTAAACGTCCGAATGTTTGCTGGGCAGTGTTTTAAAAAGTGCACATAAGCTAGATGGTTTTAACCAGGTAAAAATAGACTTGTGGGTGTAGGTATGTTCAAGTTTAAAAAGTTCTTGCCTCATTAATGTATTGTTTATTTTTTTCAGCATTTAATTGACAAATTATCCTTTCAAATAATTAATTGATGAGTTACATAATTGTCCATTTAGAATAGTTGAATGGACTGAGTCAAGTTTGGTGCACTTTATATATTTCAAAACATGTTTTTTTTTAATTATGCATATAAATAATTTTAATGTTAATTTATTGAAATATTTCTATTATTTCATTACCTCACCCTTGTTTTGACAAAAACAAGACCTTGCTGGACAATATCATGGAGAAACTATTTGTTCACAGTACATGGCTCAGTGAGGATCTGTGTACCAAAGGAGGAGATACTCAGAAATCTGTCTGCAGATTGTTACAACCCAGACTGGAAGTGGTGGGCTGTAATAAGAAAGGAGACCAAACAGAGGAGTGGGGGGTTCAACATCTGATTTATTTAACCAAAGTTTAGTAAATCCTTACTTTGGTTAAATAAATCAGATGTTGAACCCCCCACTCCTCTGTTTGGTCTCCTTTCTTATTACAGCCCACCACTTCCAGTCTGGGTTGTAACAATCTGCAGACATATTTCTGAGTATCTCCTCCTTTGGTACACAGATCCTCACTGAGCCATGTACTGTGAACAAATAGTTTCTCCGTGATACTATCCAGCAAGGTCTTGTTTTTGTCAAAACAAGGGTGAGGTAATGAAAAAATAGAAATATTTCAATAAATTAACATTAAAATTATTTATATGCATAATAAAAAAAAACATGTTTTGAAATATATAAAGTGCACCAAACTTGACTCAGTCCATTCAACAATTCTAAATGGACAATTATGTAACTCATCAATTAATTATTTGAAAGGATAATTTGTCAATTAAATGCTGAAAAAAATAAACAATACATTAATGAGGCAAGAACTTTTTAAACTTGAACATACCTACACCCACAAGTCTATTTTTACCTGGTTAAAACCATCTAGCTTATGTGCACTTTTTAAAACACTGCCCAGCAAACATTCGGACGTTTAATGACAGTTGAACGGTCACAACTGTAAAATAATATCACAGGAATTAGGAAAGAATATTATGACATCAACTCTATGTTCCTTGGCCGGACTCGAACCTGGATCCTCCAGAGTGAGAGTCACCCGCTCTCCCAGCTGAGCTATGACAGCAACTGCTGAATCTCAGATTTTTTTATATAGATAGGTAGAGAGTAAAGTGCGGGGTAAACTAACCAATCAGAGGACAGGGAAGATCTGCCACAGGCCAGCCTCCAGAGTGCCAAAACTCCTCACAGCCGAGCAAGCGGAATTAGAAACCGAGCGCGCAGAGGCTGCCGAGCGCGCAGAGAGGCTGCCGCGCGCGCACGTTTTCCTCTGCCTTGTGCTCGTTGGCAACGCGCGCACGCAGGTTTGTCACTTGTGCACATCCTTGTGCGCTCACAGACACAGTTTGCTCCCTCTCAGTGCACAAATGACCTCTCGCCATGTATATTTTCGCTCGCGAGTCCCGTTCACGCGCGCGCTGCCATGTATATTTTCGCTCGCGAGTCCCGTTCACACGCGCGCTGTGGACCCAATGCGCGTGCACGGGTTGTGGCACGCTTTAAACGCCATACCCTCTGACCACCACCAGTAGCAGGCAAAGTGGGTGATGTGTCTTGCCCAAAGACACAACAGCTGAATTACCTGCCAGGAACTGGAATCAATCCCACAACCCTCTTGATTACTGGACAACCCACTCTACCTCCTGAGCTACTATTGCCCCAACTAGATGTGACTGTTATTGCCTTCTTACACCTCAGTGTTCTCTATTTTGACGTGTTTTAATCTTGGGCTTTGAAGGTCTTTGTGAAAATTTTTTGAATATATTTATTCAATTTATTATTTTAGAGAACAAATGAATAACCCATGTACTTTAATATATTTATCAGGTATCCACTCCCATTATCTTTTGTAAATGTACTAAACGTCCTTTAATACTTGGCAAAACACAATACTTTAAAATTTAAACATGCATCTAATATATTCAGATTTTTCTAGTTTAATCAAAACAACACTGGCCTCACAGAACATGCATACTTCATCTTTGGTGTGTTCTTACTGTGTCTAGTTTCTAATTCCATTTTTGGTTCTTTTTAAAACACAGGAAAGGTTTCTCTTTACCTTGCTAACGTTTCGTTTGCCGACTGCAAAACATCCTCAGAGCATCTCACCATTAGAGCGTCAGCTCTGAAGATGTTTTGCAGTCGGCAAACGAAACGTTAGCAAGGTAAAGAGAAACCTTTCCTGTGTTTTAAAAATAACCAAAAATGGAATGCATACTTCATGTTTTACCTTTTTGAAGAGCAAGCAAAAAGCGAGAAAAGTAGTTACCGCTCTCTGGTAGGAGTTGTATCGACTAGTTGACTTCACTGCTCTGTAGTGACTTTTTATGCCTTTCATCAACTAGTCGCTGTCACGTGATAATGACCGAAAAGAGGGAGTCCTCAGAAAAGACAGCAGGTGACAAGCCCCTGCGCGTCGGGAGGCGACGCGCTGTGCCAGATCGTCGGTATTGACACCCGCACATAGGCCATCCTAACATTAACCAGCTTGCGCATGCAAAGCTCTGATCGTTGACGCGCTCCAGACATCTGCGTCCTGAGCACGGCCACACAGTAACATCAAATTAGGAGTCGCCACCTCAATAACAAATTTAGCACGCAATCGTTTATGTCGGCTCATTTCCTTTTAATGTTTTCTGTCTTTTATTTGTGCCTGATGTGTTTCGCTGACCTGCTGTGGAGTGGAGCGCATCACCTGTTTTGTCCTCCGGTGACTCACCTCACCGGTGCGGCCGGCGCTCACTCTGCTGTTTTTGCGGTCGGTAGATCTTTTAGAACTGCAGTTCAAAGGTAACTCATGAGGTGAATATATATGAACCCAGGCAGCAGTTTTTCTTTAGGATTGAGAGGAGATGCAGGAAGATAATAAACAGGCAGGACAGAAAAATAGTCAAATAAAAACAAGTTTGTTTTTGTACCTGGTGGTTGCAACAAACAGACACCACTGAAGGTAATCAGAAGTGAGGAACAGAAAATGAAATAATTATTTTAATGTTTAGAGCAGCAGGAACTCCGAGAGGCTGCAGGCGCACCAGTGAGTTTGCAGCCGCTGCGCAGGGGGAGGGGGGAGAGGGCTGAAGCAGAAACTACCGTTGTTAAAAGAGATGTGTTAACTTAGAAAATGTGGGCGCAATTTTAATTGTCAAAAACTCCAGCGAACCAACCGACCGACGACGACGGTGAGGATAACCATTGATCTAATAACTTTACGGCTCAAGGGTCAACTGTGGTTGATTTTCTGTTTCATAACACACACAAATGATGTGAACCAGCTGTTTCTGGGAGGTGTTTATAGTGCTGTTCACCCGGTCATAACACTTAATTTGTTCAACGGTTTTAACAGTGTGCTGTTATGCTTTACTCCTTCATACTGACGGGTATTCTTTACACGTAATAAAAGCAAAAATACACAGTTAAGATTAACCACAAACTAAAACAACATTACAGTTCCACTGAAAGCCTAAAACCATTTGTAACAAAGCATCACTGTAGCAACCCTCATAAAAGCTGGAGTTACTGCAGGGCAGCTGGAATAGACCGTAAATAAAAGCACAGGTTGGGTTTTTCTGCCTGATGTAACCTTACCAAAGCTATAAGATAAAGTCCCATAAGTTATTTCTATTTAGCTGAATCGTTTTCTTCAGTAATAGGCTTGTTGATAATTAGTTTTTAAATGTTATAGTTTGACTCTGCTAATATTCAAGTTTTTGCTCTAAATTAAACATACTATTAAACTGCTTTCCATAATATTTAGTAAAATTTAAATAGGCAGAAAATTGTAATCAATAAGTGAATTCCTTTGTTCTTACAAAACTAGAAACTTAAGATTTTCAGCTTTTCTTCACATTTGTGCCATAAAACGAAAAGTAACACATGAATTTTGCACTCATTTGAAAACCTTTTGGTACAACATTACATCACAATTTAATTTTCTGTGTTTTATAACCAAATTTGTAAAGTGTTTTATTTAATTTCAATATTTTATTTTACTGTTTTAAATCATTTTAGATCCTTTTACATGTTTAATTATGCAATCTCATAATTAAACAATTGGAGGTGCACAGATTCTGGTTTGTGGACCAATTGACATTTCTGACTCTTGAACAGCTGTCCCAATGATACTGATTTATCTCAAAGAACTATAATCACCGTGATCAAATTAACAGGTTAAAATCCATATGGATGATCCGTTATTGCTAGCCTGAATTAGTTCTTTGTGATAAGTTAGCCACTAATGCTGAATATTGCCTGATTCTGGTCACTAGAGATCTACTGATATGTGTTTCTTTTTTGCCTATGCAGATTTGTACAGGTCGTTATCATCCGGTATGTGCTGCCGATTTTTTGGGCTGATTGTCATGGCCAATACATAGATGTTTTCTCACTTATTTCGTGGTTTCCGTGGGGTAGTGAAAGGTAGTAAAATGAACCTAGCTCAGATGAAGGCCACTATACTGTAACTTTTTCATTTATGACTTTTTTTTTGTTTAACAAATAAAATCATTTATATGTGTAGTCAGGACCTAGCCTGGCAAGCCATCCAATATATGTGAATGTATAGTAGAGCCACGACCCATAGAGAGAGCTCAGTTGTGGGGTGGGATTTACAGTTGTCTTTCAAAACCTGAATAGTATTGGACAACAACCAACGTGACGTACTTATCGCTACAGATGTCAGTCAACTGGGCAGTCCACCATACACTGTTGGCCATTTGCCCGGTGCTGACATGCAAAACTCTCAACACTTTTTTATTTTATCTGTGTGACCCGCCCGTAAAACCATTAGATCAGCAGGCCGATCACGTTAAACACCAACCCCTTTCGCTCTGGTCCTGCCTGCAGTCTATAGAAAAGTCAGCAGCAGCAAAAGTTTTTTCAGAACCTCCGAGGAAGGAAATGTCTTTTCATTTTAGTAGAATCCACAAAAAGGGTTTCTGCTGTGAACTTCTGTTGAATGACGAGCAACAAGGAATAAAACCAGTGCCTCTGCTTTTTTTATGGGTCAGATCTAATTTCCACACCATCTGCCTCCACAGGTTCCAACAAGGTAGTGACTGTTCCAGTAACTTTCATGAGCCTGCTGTTAGGTGACAGGATGCAGACACCAAAAGGAGCCTCAGCTTTATTCATTGGCGGTATCCAGTAAAAAAAAAAGGCACAATTAAACATATCTAGCACTGTTTGATTTGAAGTGCTGCAACTGCAGAGTAAAAATAAGTGCTTTATTCAGATGTGTTTATGGTTTATAAATGGGCCCTATTGGTAACATGGCGGTGTTTCTCATCCTGATGTGCTGCTTAGTCACTCTTCAATGTTCAGATCCTTAAACAGCCTCTCAGGTCAATCCCTAACTCACGATCAATACAGCACTCATGTAATCAGAGTATTTATGAGCCTACCTAATGACTATTGATGTTTTTCTTCTTAATCCACAAAGGATCGATATGAAGAGACTTGTTTTTTGTTATTGTCAGAAATCGCATTATTATTACGTGGGCCTTCAGCTTTTGCACACATTTCTGATTAGATTTTTAAGAATAAGCTCACATTTTATTTGTCATAAATGTTTTCCAACAATAACTTTGTTGTTTATCTTATCAGGAGTGCATCCACTCATCTTTTAGAGAGTTTTAGTGTTTGGAAAATAACCTTAATATTTTCAAGTAAAACACACCTCAACAACTTACAAGATCAATGATGAAAAACTAAATCAGATATAAATTTCCCACATTAAATCTTTGATTCTGCTGCTAAAAGATGTAGGCTGATTGCCTCGCATGCATGTTCCTTTGGTGATCTGTTCCTTTTCTCTCCTTTTTTTAGATTTTTATTTTCATTCAGCTCTTTTTGTATCCTCTGAGGTCTCTGTCAAGGTCTCATACCCACAGGGCTGAATTGGGTGGGCAGGAAAGTGGAGCAGGTTATATAAGTGGTAAACGTTGAAAATGAGGTCTGGAAGGGAAAAAGAGTCTTCTGTGACTGCAGCAGGATTTTTTGATTGGACATTTTATCGGAACAGACTTTAAAGACTTTGTTAATGTTGCAATTTCCTGTTACATGTATGAATATGAACACATTTTAGTGACACTAAACGTTTATTGTTTTCATATTAAATCAGGGACTGAAGCAGGGTCTGCCTGCAGAACCCCCCACCATGATCTTCGCCACGCCCACTAAGGTGTTGACAGGAACGGGGGCCATGGTGGAGCACTATGGAGAAAACAGGGTTCCAGAACTCCAGAAGCTTTTCCAGGTATTTTACCCTGAGCACTGATGCATTCCTGTCATGAAAAATAATGAAAATTCTGTTCGGTCCTTGTACCACCTCTGCCTAACCCACCCGTGTTTGAACAGAAATAACAAAATGAGCTATTAAAAGGGAAGAATTGACTTTTGGACCTGAGAATTCTTTGTAGATGTAAAACCTACACATTGGGACAAAACTCTTATTATAGAGTGTATAATTAACATTTTTCTCCGTTTAAATTAACCTTTTATTCAAAACGTGTTCATGTACAAAGATTCTGATCACTGCTGAAAAAAAGATCCTTTAAAAGAAAATTCACTCATGTTGAAGCCTTGGCCTGGTTCACAACAAAAGAGACACTTTCTAAGAGTTGATGGGAATGTTAGGTTATGCATATAACTAGGGCTGCTCGATTATGGCAAAAATAACAATCACGATTATGGTGACTGAAATTGAGATCACGATTATTTAGGACGATTTTTCAATTTATGTTGATTTTATTTGTTTTTATTCAGTCATAAAATTGCTCAGGGCACAATCAGGACAAAAATAAGAAATAAGATGATCACTAAAATAACTCCTGATTCCCAGTATAAAAAGACCAATATAATTATAGCTCATAGTCTATGACCCAAGGGCTATAGACCTTGGTTTAACTCATTTAAGTCTAACCAGTACAGACCCAAATACCAATATCTTGCAAATACTGACAGCAAGAGTTATACAGTGGCAGTTATAACAAATAAATGCAAATAAATTGATGTTCACAAAATGTTGCATAACATTTATTGAGTCGTGTCAATGTGCTGTAGGAGAGTGCACTAGCACCGTGTCCTCAGAGAGATTAGTTATTATTTATCAGCGTGAGGAAGTTATTTCTACTTATTTATAAACTATTTACAAGTCCATCAGTTAATGTAATAATTGTCCCAACCACAGCTGCACCCCCCACCCCCCAACCCGGTCTCAGCAATCGGGGCAAGCTGCACGTGTGTTTAGCGTGCCGCGCGCGCACATTTAGCCGTTTTTAGTGGCTCAGGAGTCCGCAGGTACGGTGTGTGTGTCACTCACTCTGGTTAATCCAACAGGGAGCCGGCTCCGAGAGCTGTCTTTAGCGACTGACACGTCACTACATCATTCCCTTTCCTAATGTCCTGAAGAACGGTCCGGAGCGCAGGCGGAGTATTTAGCTAACCTGCAGGAAATGTCGACGACCGTTATCCAGAAAGTAGCTAAGGGTTACCAGAGATGTTTCTGAGGTGTTCGCTAGGTACTTTTAAGTTAAAAAGTCAAGAAGGGGGTCTGAAAAGCTGCTAGAAATAGCATCAAAGTCACTAAGTTGGCAACACTGTGGGAGGAGCGCTTCATTTGCAACTCAGGGCAGCGCAAGCGGGAGGAGCAAATAATCGGCTTGTTTTGTTTTTTTTAATTGTTCAAAACTCAGATCGTAATCGTGATTAAAATTCGATTAATTGAGCAGCCCTACATATAACCACTGTTCCCTAAAGGAGAGGAACGAGGTACAACGAAGGTACTATGGGACATCACGCCCTCGTGTGGCCTGGCTGAAGACCCATTTAATCACGCCTGTTAGGCAAATGAAAGTGACGCGGCGTGGAGGCCCCGCCCTCCACTTATAAGCGACCGCGTCACTGTCATTCCTCAGTTCGATAGCCGCTCTTCATCGAGCTGGGCTGTGAAATGGGGCAGCCCTGCGTTGTACCTCGTTCCTCTCCTTCAGGGACCAGTGGTTATATGCATAACCTAACGTTCCCTTTCAGTTGATTCACTCGGTATAACAAAGTTACCATGGGACTTATTGTAACGCCCCATGAGCAGCTATCAAACCTGGCCTGAGATTGCAACCCAATATGGCAGGTTAGATCCAGCAGAGAGAACCGCAGGGGCCACCGAAGGGGCCAAAACATCCAAGCAGTAAAACTTCACAAAGGTGTGGGGTGTAGCCCAGCTTGCAGCTGAGCAGATGTCACCAACTGAAACACCTTTAAACAGCACCCAAGAAGCAGCACACCTCTAGTAGAGTGTGCCCTGATCCCTAGGGGCAGCTGGGAGCCAGTGACGCTGTAACACAGGGAAATGGCCAACACAATCCAATGAGAAAGTATTTGCTTTGACAAAGCTTTACCCATGGAGGGTTTGGTAAAACACACAGACAGTTGGTCTGTTATTCTGATACTCAAGAGTGCAATCTATATAAGCCTGCAGAGCACGAACCGGGCACAGACAATGCAGTCTCCTCTGCTCCTCAGAGGCAAAATGAGGACTATGGAAGCCCGAAAGCTTTATGGTCATGGAACTGTAGTTGAGCGGGATGACCTTAGGCAAATATCCAGCATTCGGATGCAGAGTGACCCTAGCTCCATCAGCTGACATTTTCAGACAGGAAGGCTGAACTGAAAGAGCATGAAGGTTTCCCACCCTTCTAGCCAATACAAGGGCTAAGAGCAGTGCTGTCTTATAAGACAGAAGCTTCATACTAATCGAGTGGAGCATGCTCTTGAGCTCTGAATAGTATTCACCACAGCCGGGGGAAGACCTTTAGCTAACAGGTTGGACCTTTCAGTAGGCAAGCCTGCAGCTTCCACAGATGTGGGCGAGGGTGCAGCACTTCTCCTTCTGCCTGTGACAAAAGGTCCTGTCTGAAGGGGAGCTTCCATGGGGGGCTATCATCAGACTGATGATCTCCAGGTACCAAGACTTTGTAGGCCGCTGAGGAGCCACCAAAATCAGAGACCTGCTCGACCTGCACATTCTCTCCAGCACTGCTGGAATCAGTTCCACCGGCGGAAAAGCGTAGAGGAGAATGTTGGGCCAAGGGTGCGCCAGAGCATCCGATCCCATTTGAGCAGTCTGATCCATCAGGGAAAAGAACAGGGGACAGTATGTGTTTACGCTTGACGCAAACAGATCCACTTTTGCCCTGCCGAACCTCAGCCAAATCTGGGACACCACCTCGGGGTGGAGCCTCCATTCCTTTGACAGAGGTCTGCCCCTGGAGAGCAAGTCTGCCCCGTGGTTGAGGTACCCGAGGACATAAGCTGCTCTGAGAGACAGGAGATTCAGATTGCACTAGTGCAGCAATGTGTGGGTCAGATTCAGTAGAGGAAGAGAGCGTGTTCCTCCCTGTCTGTTTACATATGACACCACAGTTGTGTTGTCTGTGCACACTAGCACATGATGTCCTCTCAGGTGATGACTGAAGTGTTTCAGGGCCAGAAACATGGTTAAAAGTTCCAGAAAGTTGATATGGAACCTTGACTGGGTCAACGACCATACCCCCCTCACCGCTAAACCCCTGCACAGCCCCCCCCCCAGCCTCCGAGGGAAGCTTCTGTGGTCACCACTATGAGCTCTGACACCCTCCCAATAGGAAAACCCTGGCAGAACAGCCCTGGTTCTCTCCTTGGGAGGAGAGCTACCATGCAGGCTCTGGTGACCGTCAACCTCCAGCAGAGATGATGTGAAGGATAGAGATGATGAGAGCGGACCCTATGCTGGAATACCGCATTTTTAACAGTCCGAGAGGCACCACGGCTATGGAGGAAGCCATCATCCCCAGCAGCTGTAGAGCTGTGCAGAGTGTCAGTCTGGCTCCCAGCTGAAAACGCGCTAAGCAACAGCATAGCGCGGCTATTCGCTGGTCCGAGAGACGGGCTCTGTGTGACCGAGAGCAAATTTTCAGCTCGAGGAGGGAGAAACTCAGACTCGGAACTAGAGAACTCTTTCTGTAGTTCACGGAATACCCCAGGGCTTGAACGTGGGAAAGTGCCCGTGCAGTGTGAGCTTCTGCCTGTGTTCGGGAACTCGCTACTAGAGCCCAGTCGTCTAGGTAAGCGATGATCCGGATGCTCTCCTCCCTGAGGGGGGCTAGTGCGGCTTCCACACATTTGGAAAAGGTGTGGGGCGCTAGAGCTAACCCAAAAGGCAGAACCATGTACTCGTAGGCCTTCTCTTCGAAAGCAAAGCGCAGGAACCGCCTGTGATCTGGATGGATTCCCACATGGAAATAAGCATATGTGAGATCAGTCGTAGTAAACAAATCTCCAGGACTGACTGGGTCCAGTAGCTGTTAGCATTCTGAATCTGTACATGCGCAGATACTTGTTTAACACACGCAGATCCAAAATAGGGCGAAGTCAGCCCCCCTTTTTCGGGACAACAAAGTAGCGGCTTTAACAACCTTTGTTTGTGTCCTCGACAGGGACCGCTCAAATAGCTCCTTTCAACAGTAGAGTCTGAATTTCCTCCCGTAACACGACCGCAGCGTCGGTATTTACACACGTCTGCACAACAGAGATAAATACGGGTGGTTTAACCAGGAACTGCAGTCGGTAACCCATGGCAACCGTGCGCTCGACCCAGGGGGACACTGCACATGCTCGCCAGAGGTGAAGTTTCACTGTGAGGCAACCGCTCAGCGCCTTGGTGGGTAGCTGCTGCCCTCTAGCGGAACAGGAGGCTTTCTGAACATCGTGCCTGCCACCGGAGGAAAGCTGCTGTTCTCCCACGGAGGCCGATTGCAGACAGGATTTGATGTGAAAATTGAGCTGTCGTTCACCAGCGTAGCGGGTTGACACAGCTTTATGGGACCAGTTTGAGAAGCATTTTAGAGACAAATTGCATCCACACATTGTCGAGTGCAAACAGCAGTCTTTATTACCTTTGTGTGCATGTTTTTGTGAACAGTACAACTCTCGCCCCATGGGGTGGTAAACAAAGTCTCTTTGGACTGTGGGGTTGAACCGTAGCTGAACCGGTCCGTTTCAACCACAGAAAACCGGGGTTTTGTAGTCCAACAGGGTCCAAAACCCGAACATGGTCAGTCCCCGGATCAGGACAACTGAGGTTTCTTCTTGCGGCTCACAGAGCGTTTCTGTGAGTCCCCAGGAGGGCCTTTACTCCAGGGAGAGTGGCGAGGAGGGAAAGACGGGGTCCGAGCTGGGACCGAGCCCTTCGCTGTCGCTGAAGAAGCTGTCCTCTGAGTTAGAGAAGGAGAGGTCAGGTTCTTCCTGTCAGACCCAGGTGCCATGTGCCACCCTTCCCATCTGGGGATTATGGAGCTAGCGCTTCAGTCTGTTTCCACTGGGCCTCGAACTTTGTCTGAATAGCGTCGAGGGACTGTCCAAACAGACCACTGGGTGAAACAGGCTCGTCCAGGTAGTTAGCCCTGTCCCTGTCGGGGACATTAGAAAGGGTCAGCCACAAGTGTCTCTGAGCCACTACATTTGAGGCCATACCTCTTCCCAACAGCAGGACGACGCCTCGGGCAGCTCGCAGGATGTAGTCCGACGTGACCCGTCAAGTTTCTCTCTGTTCAGCTTCTGTCCAAACTTGAAAAAGACTTGTTCCACCACAAAAAGTAAGCTTGGAAACAACTCATTTCCTCTTCTCAATTTATTTGAGGTAAATCAGGCAATCCGGTACCAAGGTAATCAGGTAATCAGGTTAAAAACCTTCAAACAGAAACAGATTTATACAATTACAATCAAAAGAATAAATTATTTTATCTAAAAATGCTATTTTAAATTTACAGTCCAAATAACGTATCATCCACTGCATTTCAAATACTATTTTAAATATAATCTAAGCAGGTAATTTCATTTAACTTTATTCAATGGTAGAATGTTGTCAGTATCATATCAGTAGCCTCTTTGTGGTTTCCCCCAAGCTGAACAGTTTTTTGCTGCATCCACTGATTCCTTCTGAGGTGCAGACTGAATTTGTTTGTGTCCTGCAGACAGGTGCTCTCACTCAGCTGATGAGCTGATCAGACCGGAACTGGTCAGACAGGAATAGTGGTGGTGTTACTCGGCCTCCAGGGGGTGCCATTGTTGACTGGCTAACTGATCTGACATTGTGACTTTGAGCCTGACACTTATTAATGAAAGGGGTCAGTGGGCTGTCGGGTGGGACCGTTGCTCCAAGGTCCGCTAGGCAAAGTGCTTGGTAGGTCTGGAGCATGGTGGAAGAGCTGAGGACGTGGGCAGTGGAAGCCTGCGCGCGGTAAATCTTCTCTAGTTGTGCAGCTGAGAAGCGGCATGGCTTGGAGGGTAGATTAGCTTGTCCGTTAACTCCGTTATTGCAGGTCGGGGCCAGGTAAGCCACGAGAGAGGGCTCCATCGGAGGGAGGTTAACCAATCCCGCCATTTCTGCGCCGTCGAGGTTCAAAAACTGACCGTAACCCGGGACCGTGGTGCGGGTGGATAGCGACTTGGCCCAGGATGCCATGAGCTCAGTCACAAAATCCGGGTACAGTGGCAGAAAGTTCTTTACCTCCGCTGGTTCCGAGGGGAGGTAAAATACAGAAAAGCAGGACCTCTTTTGTGCAGGTGGAGGAGCGGGCCAGTCCATTTCTAGCCTTCCTGCTGCACGCTGGCAGAGCAGGAGAAAAGAAGTGTCATCTCACAGCTCGGAGGCTAAAGTAGCGGCTGGAGCTGAACACTCCACTGCTGAGAGGACATCCTTGTCCTCGAGTAAGTCGTGACCGTCGGGGCAAATGTCCAAAAAGTCTCCTTCATCCTCTGCCAGAGGAGGAAACTGAGAAGCCTCTAGATTTGGTCCAGTTAAATTGTCCTCCATCTCCATCTGATCTGCCCAGCTAGTAGCGGGGACATAGATCACTAGGCTGTCAATGTCGGAGCCGGGCAAAACTGGGGCAGAACGGGAAAGCATTGGGGTCCTGCTGCGAAACTGCAGTGTCTCCCAGGAGACGTTGTAGGATCTTCACGCGCCGTTCGAGCGTGGGATGGCGGAGTTGGTGACGGAACTCGCACGCCCCCGGGTCCACAAGTGCTCTCCTGGTGTGGAGAATTCCCAGACAAACCAGTCATGCTTCGTGTAGGTTCTTCTCGTGAAGAAAGAATCCACAGCCCTGAGGACAGGGGCGCGAAGCGGCCTTCCGTGAAGCAACGTCCAACACGGTGCTCATTACGAGACACCCAGCGGAGCGAAGCAGAGAAGCTGAAGAACCAAAAAAGATAGCGTTCGGTGGGCAGGAATGCTAGCCAGAAGGCAGTAGAGTCCAGTCAGCGAGCGGTTAAGCTATCTTTTAATAGCGCAACTAGTTGTCAGATGTGTAGTCAGTGAGGTGAAGAGCGTAAGAACTGAGTAATGACTGTGACACAGTCGCTTATAAGTGGAGGAGGGGGCCTCCATGCCACGCACTTTCATTTGCGTTACAGGCGTGATTAAATGTGTCTTCAGCCAGGCCACACGAGGGCGTGATGTGCCATAGTACCTTCATTGTACCGAATGAATCGACTGAAAGGGAACTGTGCTCTAATCACACCAGTTTAAGCTTTAAGCTAGTATCTGACTGCTGGTGACAACTTTCAAATCTTTTTTGTGAGGCAGTTTCTGAACCTCGAAGACCTCCTCAATCCCACTGACACGTCTTCCATTGAGGAAGCAGAGTCTGGGGACTTTGAGTTGGCTTCTCATATCTCTGGTGCTGATGTCACTGAGATGGTTATAAAACTCCTCTGTGGCAAGGCTCCAGAGCTGGATGAGATCCGCCCAGAGTTCCTTAAGGCTCTGGATGTTGTGGGGCTGCTGAGTATGGGGTACCAGGCCCTCTGATACGGGCTGTTAGGACCCTGTATGACCGGTGTCAGAGTTTGGTCCACATTGCCGGCAGTAAGTCGGGCTCGTTCCCAGTGAGAGTTGGACTCCGCCAAGGCTGCCCTTTGTCTCAGATTCTGTTCATAACCTTTATGGACAGGATTTCTAGGTGCAGCCAAGGTGTGGAGGGCATCTGTTTTAGTGGCCTGAGGATCAGGTCTCTGCTTTTTGCAGATGATGTGGTCCTGTTGGCTTCATCAGAACGTGATCATTAGCTTTCGCTGGAGCAGTTCGCAGACAAGTGTGAAGCAGCTGGGATGAGAATCAGCTCCTCTAAATCTGAGAACCATGGTCTTGATTCGGAAAAGGGTAGAATGCCTTCTCTGGGTTAGGGATGAGATCCTGCCCCAAGTGGAGGAGTTTAAGTATCTCGGGGTCTTGTTCATGAGTGAGGGAAAACTGGAGCGTGAGATCGATAGGCGGATTGGTGCTGCATCTGCAGTGATGCAGGCTTTGTACTGGTCTGTCGTTGCGAAGAGAGCTGAGTCAGAAGGCGAAGCTTTCGATTTACCGGGCAATCTACTTTCCTACCCTCACCTATGAGCTTTTGTTGGTGACCGAAAGAACGAGATCGCGGATACAAGCGGCCAAAATGAGTTTTCTCCAAAGAGTGGCTGGGCTCTCCCTTAGAGATAGGGTGAGAAGCTCGGTCATCCGGGAGGGGCTCGGAATAGACCCACTGCTCTTCCACATCGAGAGGAGCCAGGAAACGTTGGAGGGACTAAGTCTCTCACCTGGCTAGGGAACGCGGTGGAGCTGGCCCAAGTGGCTGGGGAGAGGGTAGTCTGGGCCTCTCGACTGCCTCCGCGACCCGACTCTGGATAAGCGGATGAAAATGGATGGATGAAGGAGTTTCCAAACCATCCCAAAATGTTCAACATTTTCTCGTATTTGTTGCTCCTGTGTCTCTGGAATTTTGAATGTGCCAAAATAATTTGCAGGACAGATCTTCTCTCAAATTAGTCGCAGAGCCAATGCAGGGAATTTTTCTGAATTTAGTTTTTGTAATCCAGAAAATGCAAACATTTAGAAATAACTTTGGGAGGGGTTGCTGACCTTCTTGGGAATTAAATGAAACATACAGGAAGTTAGAATATAGTGCAAAAGTTCATTTATTTCAGTAATTCAACTTAAAATGTAAAACTAATATAAAATGGACTCATTCCAAACAAAGCAAATGTTTCAAGCCTTTATTTGTTATAATTGTGATGATTATGGCTTACAGCTGATTAAAAAACCCACATTCAAAATCTCAAACAATTAGAATACTGTGTAAAGGTTCAATATTCTAGACTCAAAGTGTCACACTCCTGCAAATGGTTCCTAATAGGTCTCTCAGTTTAAGTATTAAATTAACAGACTTTTATACTATATTGTGATTTTCCTGTTTCCCCTGTTATTAAGATCCATTAAAGTGATACTTCACTGAAAACCATTTATTTTATTTTATTACTGATTATAATCAGTGTGAAGCAGGCTGAACATGAAAATAGTCTCCTACACCTATCTCCTGCATTAGCTTCTGATAGAAAATAAACTGTGAAACTCAAGGATTAGAAAGCCTGACAGATCTACGTCACACATCATTCATGGACTCACCCATCATGACTCACGACGGGGAAGGCTGTTGTTGGTTTAGTGTCCAGGAAATGTCAGAGAACGACTGGACTAGTAGAAGCTAACCGTTAGCATTAGCAACTCCACAACACAACTAGAAAGAAAGAAAGAAAGAAAGAAAGAAATCTTTTATATAGCACCTCTCAAGATAAAAACCACGAGGCACTTCACAGGAACAAAATATTTTTTATAAAGATTATAAAAAATATGTTTAAAATGAGAAAAAAAATGGTGATTAAAAATGTAAGAGAGAAAATGAATAGGAAAGAGAGAAAACGGTGGATCTCGGTATAGGTGGGAGAGGTAGAAAGAGCCTTCTTTTTCTAAAATCTCTCAGCCCTACTTTGAAAGGACATTTGTCTTCAAACCTTTTGTTCATTATAAAAGCTACATGACAGCAATGTCCTGTGACTGATGCAAGCAAGTGAGGAATCATGAAAAGGTTTTGATGCATTTTGGAAGCTCCCTTTGAATTGCTGTTTTCATTTCGTTCCCAGCAGTTTCAGCCCTGCAAGGTGTTAGCGATTTATTTTCCACTTCAACTTTGAGACATAGCTCCAGATACAAAACCAAACTTGATTTTTTTCTTTATTGTCTCATCCTTTCTTGTATTGCATCTCCTCAGAAACCAGACGACATCCCTGTACATTTAAAGCGAGGGTATCCTGACAGGCTGCTGTATCGCACCACCATGGCTCTTACCGTCGGAGGAGTTGTCTACTGCCTAGTGGCTCTTTACATCGCAGCTCAGCCCAACAGAAAGTGACCAATGCCAACCCTGGATCTTTGTGTCCCACCTCTGACTTGTTGCTGCTGCAATCATCCAAACATTCACAGCCTCCCCTCACTGGAGCGCCTGTCGGGACTCTTTTTGTAAATGAGAATTTTGCCTCTTAGTACCGTGGTTCTCAAACTAGAGGGGGTGCTTTATGACCTTAGGGACAAGTAGCCAAATGAAGCTGAATGAATACGACTCAAGTGATTTGTTATCATGCAGATCCTGTTTTCTTGTAAATTCAGTGATTATTTTTCGACCACAAACCTTTGAGAGCCACTGCACTATCAGGACATCAAACCAATTGTAACAATCATACTGTCTGTCTATGAAAAAGATGTCTAAGTTAATAAATTTTAAGGGAAAGGGTGTTTATCTGTTTCCTTTTATTGGATTTCTGCAGCACCCTCCATTTGAGTGAGGTGTAATGCCAGCTGACAGAAGCTCGAGCAGCACAAATTTCTATAGGGTAGCACGCGCCATCACCACCAGCTCATCAGTGTGATGGAGACTCATCTGGGAATCAGTTACTGCTCACTCGTACTCATCCAGTCATGTGTGATCCCTGGTGTGATGTCACTTTATTCTCACCACCACATGATCCACTCAGCCTTTTCTCGTTAGATGACATATTTATTTTTCCAATTTGGGTCATCTAAAAGTTTTTAATAATTACTAAAATAAATGAAAGTTGGAAGTTCAGACCTTTTGAAGTGTGTTTCAATAAAAAGGTTAAAAATGACTAATATCTTATTGTAGGTAGCTGTGAGTGGCCTTAGTCTCGATGAAAATGCATGGATTCTGACCAGATAACAGTAAATCAGGCTCAAAAGGTGTTTTTTTAAGTAATAACATTGACGGTGCAGTTTATGTATGATTACTCTAGTAGAAACAGGAAAGTGTGTGACTGATCTAAAATGTCAAACTGGCATTGTGAGTGTTTATAAAATATTAGCATGAATATTTTGGGGATTAGTTACTTAGATTGGCATCATTGCACTTTGTAACCAATTAGCTGTTAGCTCGTCAGTCTCGTCAGAACTAATCTTTCTTCTGCTAAAGTGGTTTAAAGTTGCAGCAAATTTTCATAAACCTTCCAAATAAATCGAGAACCCAGCTTGTTTATTCTAATAAAAATGAAACATTTTAACGACTGGCTAGATTTGGCAAACCTCTGACTAATAGCGGAGAGCAGAAGAGATGCTCAGAACGAACATGTTGAGCAGGGTTAGAAGTCGTCGCAGGCTTCCATATCCTGCCAGAACAGAAATAGGAGGAAGCAGGAGGAACAGGATCACCAGAACCGGACATCTGAACACACAGAGGCACAAAGCTGATCCCATGAATCTATATCTGTTATGATTCTGAAATGTGTTCAAGTTTACTACCTTATATGTAGTAGCCAAGTTCCTGAACATACTTTGATTTGAAAAATCAAGATTACTCCAACAGGATTAATGAGCTCAGACCAAAGCGGACTGTTGCTGTCTTATAACAGTGCCAGTCGCCAAATTACACAAGGTGCATGTAAATATTGGGTTATATATCCAGGGTATCCGCGGGTCCTTAAAAAGTCTTAAATTAGCTTTTCCTAATTTAAGGCCTTAAAAGTCCTTAAAAATGACAAATAATCCTTAAATCCAGTTTCCAAAGGTCTTAAATGACCAAAGACCCAATAAACAAGATTCTTTTATTTCTATAAAAATTTCGTGAATTTCTAGTTAGTGTTCAGCATTTTTTGTGTATGATGTTGACGTAAGCGGAACCGTACGCAGTCAGCTGGTTGTGAAAGGGGGCTATTTTTTTAGATGAGCACATTAGTTGGTTAAGCTAGTGGGAGCTTGCACCATGGGGAAGGGCAAGTTTAATGGTAACTGGATGGCTAATCCCACGTTTGCGATGTGATTAGCACCGGTTCCAGGCAATAGCTGGAAATTATCGCTTAAATTTAATTTTTAAAATAGCTTAAATTTGGTCAAAGTGGCCTTAAAAAAGGTCTTAAAAAGTCTTAAATTTGGCTCCCTTAAATCTGCAGATACCCTGATATCCGAGTGCCATCAGTTTAGCATTAAGTCTGGGCCAGACTGCAGTTTATGGCTGTCCCCGACAAATTGCTCGTTGTTAACATAATCGTGACAAAAAAAGGTGAACATGAGTGTGATTTGCAGGCCTGTGGGCGTCTAGTATGACTTGCCCACCAATAGCACGACCAAATTCTGCCTCCAACAGTCTTTGAGCAGTGTCAGAAAACCTTTGACTCCGGTCTGCGATCGACCAATGAAAATACACACAGGGAGTAACGTGAAAAACAAGTGATGAGAGTACAACGTGAGAATGAAATCTTAGACCATACAGTTTGCAATCTTTCCAGAGTGCTGACTGTGCAACAAAAAATGCACTGTGTGGCCCAGGCTTTTGATGCTATTTCAGAAAAAACATTGCAAAGTTTCTGCCACATTTGACACCTGAATGCACCATTGCATAGATACAGCTTATGGCATGTCAATTACTACAGTGAAAAACCGATGACAGTGTCAACATTTATAAAATAACACTCTGTAAAACGTTAATGCAATGGAAACTCAAGCTGTTTTAAGACACCATCTATCCCCTTTGATATTGGCTGTGGTCGGACGAGCTGTTAGTTTATCAGTCCTGTAGGATGTAAACTATTTCTGCGCAGGCAGCTATCTACAACAGGTAAGATAGTAATGATTACTAACTTTTCACACAGAAACTCTGCAGTAGATCTGTTGTGCACTTCGGTTCTGGACCCAGGCTGAACGCATTAGTCTCTCTTTATGACATTTTTCTTCTGTTGGTAGCTGCTGGCTATAATGCATCATGTCACAAAGCAAGTCCTGGTTTGGTGGAAATGAATGATTCTGAAGTGACTACAGCTGCGGCGGAGTGGCTTTAGAATGAGGTAAAACATTTGCAGCACGCAACTGACAAGTCATTCATGTGTAAAAGGATCAGGAACTCAAAGGTTATTCTCGACTTCTCGTGCAACCCACGACAACAAGACAGAAGGCTGTTTTGAAAGGAAGAGGAGTATAGTGCTCAGGTATCGTACCAGAGAGACTCTGAATGTGATGAAGTAGGCTTTGACACTCGTTCCTTGAATTTTTCATGTTTTTTTTTTTGGATTGATTACTCTTTCATTGTATGCATTTTATGATTTATGTTTGTCAGGATTTGTGATGGTGAGATATTAAACAGACTCAAGGCCATTATCATCACTTAGCTGCAGTTAGCTGTTAAGTTTCATGTCCTCATAGCCTTTGCTGTACTGATTGCTCTGTGATGGTGGTCGTACTCCACCAGCACCAGCACCACAATTTTTCTTGTGATTTGCTGTTGTACTCTGTGGGATTTATAATGAGACCAAAAATTGCTTTTTGAGACAGCGCCAAGATGATCTGAGACACAAAGACATCAGTGAGCGAGGCAACGGCGTGGTCTTACCCTGGTTATCTGAGCTCCATTCTTCTGAAGATGACCTTCTGCTCATGGCCAAGTCAGAGAAAGGAAGAGTGAGAATTAGGTAAAGGTTAGACTATCTGATATCTTTGTCTCTTTACTCACCTGCCAGTTTCGGGATATAAATCCAGCTCTCAGTTCTGGACTTCATAAAATCAGGGTCTTGTTGCTGATTGGTGCAGCTTTAATTGATCCAGATTTTCACTAACATTAAACATTCAAGAAGGTGTCACAACAAATGTGAAAATACTTTAAATCCATCAAATTTCTTTATTTCCCTACTCTCACTTGATATTGTTGGCTGTTACCATGGAAACACATGTCAGTGTCTTAACTTTAATTGATCAAGACAAGTTGCTTTGTCACCATAGCAACACCAAGATTTTGGGGACCAGTGCAACCACACTGGTCATGGTCAGTAGATGTGAAACAATGTTAGCAATGTTAGTTATCTAGAGCTGATGCTTTAGATAGATGTGGATAGAAATTAATTATTTGTAACTTTTATGTTTAATAGTGCCAATTTTTTGTTTTATTTTTTCATGTCTTTTTTTTATCAAGAACATCAGTTTTGAATGTTTTGATTTTTAAATTAAATGTGCACTGTTTCAGTTTACCTGTTGGGTAAATTTAAGATATTTAGTTTAAACAAAGTGACTTTTCATAGAATTTAAAGTTTATGCAGTTAAATTATAATCAAAATCAGAGAAAAACCTCAAACTATTTAATTAGATTGTTAAATTTGCATTTATTAAAGTGACAAAGTGTATTTTCCATGGTGATGGGGCAGTACAAATCTAAATCATTGCAAGCAAGCAGTATTTTTGTGTTTGAGTAAGACCTTACCAACGGATAGCCATTAGAGTCAAAAACCCCTGGGAGCGCAGCCTCCAGCAAAATGACGAGCACATCAGACTTCCTTTCATCACTGGTAATGAGTGAAGAGGTAAATGTGTAAAACACCGTTTATGAATGGTGAAAGTTTTGTAACCATTTGTTTCAAATTAGTAAATGCGTTTTGGCCTCACAGGCACCCATAGAAGGAAATATGGTGCCTAATATGGCGTCACCCAGAGACCCGCTCCCATGTATTTTAGACCTGATTTTATGGTAATATGTTACAACAACTGAACACCATTTAATTCATTTTCAACAACATTCCGATGGATGTTTCCAGAGATTAACCTTAAACTACAAATTGTTACATTAATGAGATTCAGTAATTTTTAACTTATATTATACAAACATGTTGTGTTAATGTCATTACTAATCAAATGCAATTATATTCCTCTTGTATCAATTCACCCCACCAAATATTTCTCCTACTATCTACCTTTAAGCAGTTTTCCTACACAAACACTGTTTTTTATAGTTTGCACCTCTGACAATATGGCAGATATTCTTAATGTATTGTGAGGTGCCTGTGACATCAACCGATCTTGATTAACCTGTTAAATGTTTATTTTAGTTTTATTAAACAATTATTCTTACTTTATTAACATTTGTTCACTTTTTTTTGGATGAGAGGGTGGAAAAACTTTCATTAAAACAGCAAGAATTTGTATCGAAAAGTAACATTACTTTTTAAATTTAAGGCCTTTGAAATATTGATTTACTTATAAAAAACACAAAAGAGGCCATTTCTACAGTCATTAGAATAAATCGTTTGTATACCAGAACTTTGTTCCTCAGAATCACAAGCGCATTAAATATTCAAGAGTCATTGAAAACCTTATTTTAATAATTCATCTCATATGATGAATCCTTTAAAAGTGCCTTCATGCCCACTTGAACATCCTGGAGCAACAATGACTCTTTTTGTTCCTGTCAGAGCACACAGGAAACCCCCGGGACTTGTGCAATAACATGTTTACAACTAGCCCATCTCTCCTGTTAATGAAGCACATGGTGAAGGGGCTGTGAACATGGGGATGAGGGGTAAAAAAAGGAGTCATATCACAGGAAGTAAGTGGGATGTGAGGAAGGGAGGATGGGTGTGAGAAGAAGGCTGTTAAAATGGAGGATGGGTGTCATTTATCAGAATTAAATTGAAAATTAAACCTATTTTAATGGAGGAACTCTCCAGAAGGATCTCTTAGTATTTTCTGTCACGGATTCTTCTTAACTTGGAATAAAAAAAGAATGTGAGGATATTTTGTATCCAGATTTAAAAGAAAAACGCTGAGAAATTTTAGTGGAACCTTGAAAAACCTGCAGTAGAGTACAAACAAAATGTCTTATTTATACTGGTTTTAATAGAAAAATGCCACATTTAGGTGTAGCGTCCAGGAATTGTCAGTTTTTCATCTACAGTTTGACCTCTTCAGTATCTGGCCATTTGGAGACATAAGTCTTAACTGGTGCTTCCAATCTGCAAGAAAGAAACTGTTGCTTGGTCAAGGTCCCTCGCAAACTCACTCTTATCTGAGGCCTAGTCCACACGTAGCCGGGGTTTTTTAAAAACGAATACCCGCCCCTCCAAAAACTTGCATCCACACCACCGCGTTTTAAAAACAAACTCTGTCCACACGTACCGGATAAATACGTTGTTAAGGACATGCCAGACCTGTAGGCGGCAGTACTTCCCCCGTTCTTAACCTCGTCCTTCGTCTGTGGTCTTCCGCAAGGAGCAGTAATTCCGCTTGCAAAAACAAACAAGCAGAAACCGCTTGGACAATTGATGGATCGGGTAGTGACAGAGCTTAGCTCTGAAGGCTTCCATGATGCCGGCTAGTGTAAACACAGGTCGCACACGTGATGTCAGCATTGCTTTGTCGCGGAAAGTGACGTTGCGGACCTTAAAACTCCGGTTTTGTCCGTCCACACGCAGTCACCCAAAACGGAGAAAACGCAGATCTTCACTTTGGCCGGAGTTTTTAAAAAGATCCGTTTTCGTGTGAAAAAACTCCGTTTTCGTGTGGATGACAGGCCAAAACGTAGAAAAATATCTACGTTTTGGCAGATCCCCGGCTACGTGTGGACAGGGCCTAAGATATTTTTCTACGTTTTGGCCTGTCATCCACACGAAAACGGAGTTTTTTCACACGAAAACGGATCTTTTTAAAACTCCGGCCAAAGTGAAGATCTGCGTTTTCTCCGTTTTGGGTGTCTGCGTGTGGACGAACAAAACCGGAGTTTTAAGGTCCGCAACGTCACTTTCCGCGACAAAAAAAATGCTGACATCACGTGTGCGACCTGTGTTTACACTAGCCGGCATCATGGAAGCCCTCAGAGCTGCGCTCTGTCACTACCCGATCCATCAATTGTCCAAGCGCTTTCTGCTTGTTTGTTTTTGCAAGCGGAATTACTGCTCCTTGCGGAAGACCACAGACGAAGGACGAGGTTAAGAACGGGGAAGTACTGCCGCCTACAGGTCTGGCATGTCCTTAACAACGTATTTATCCGGGTACGTGTGGACAGTTTTTTTTTAAACGAGGTGGTGTGGATGCAAGTTTTTGGAGGGGCGGATATTCGTTTTTAAAAAACCCCGGCTACGTGTGGACTAGGCCCTAATCACAGGACAAGATGGATTAACTTTCACAATTAAATCATATAATGAACAATATGAATAACTAATCATATAATCATATAATGAAATGGACAATATGGTTAAATGAAATGTTTTGATTAATCTGTGCTTAAATTACTGAAGTTGAAATGAATATTATTATTACATTGAAAAATTAACAAGGATGAAACATGGATGAAATGAAACATATGACCCATATATTTAATCAGCACACTGACTGGACAAGACACTCTCACTATATCTCAATGACGCAAGTTATAATCAAAGTCACTGCACATAGATATTTTCTTATCCACAAAATCAGCATCTTCATATCTGAGGGAGGTGTGTTTGTTGGCAAAACCCCCTTTACAGGACAAGTTCTGATTTATCAATAAACCAAGAAATGGCCATTATTTAAAAAAGCATCACTCCCTGAGTGATTCAGTTGAGCCTAAATCTGATTGGCCATCGGAGGGAAACTCTGCTCCCATCGCATCTGACAAGCTGTCAAAAACCTGTTGCAAAAACCTGTTGCACGCTACAGCTGACCGCAAACAGTTCCTTTGGAATAAAACTGAACCAACTTTAATTCCTTAAGAGTTATTCCTAAGACGCAAATAACAACTGTCGTGACCTGGAGACATCTCGAGAACGGTCTAGTCGGCACTGCGGTTTCTTCTACGGACTTCGGTACCTCTGGGGTCCCCGGACCTCATCACATTCCGGATCTACCACGGGGGTCTCCGATCAGGGTACGTAGACTTGACAGATTGCGTCTAATATGCTTTTGATAAGAGACAACTTTGTTAGTTTTATGCAGACCAAATTCACTCCCACTCAGAACTCAGTTTCTTCAAATACGAGGGTTCCGATAACATCACATTCACACATCTTCACACTCACATTCCATCCACTTACGTAGATCCATTCATCACATAAAGTGTCGTCATGTTTTTAATTGTTTAGAAAATAATTTTCTTACTCTTTATAAACCTGACTCTCTTCTTGAATTAATACGTGTCTGACAATCCCTGAATAAACAAATAATTCTAAATCTTCTGGTTAAACATTCAAAGACCAATCAGACTGGATTTCCATATTTATATGGAAATTCACATCATATTGGTCAAAGTGTAGGGTAGTATATCAAGCTTTAAAAGCACCCAAATACATATGTATGTTACTACTACATAGGAAAAATGTGCTTTATTCCTAGAAAGTTAACATTTTCATGTATTTTTACGTACGTGTGCACCAGCTCTGTGAGAGTTTTTACTTTGTGTAAAAACTGAGGGTAGAAATATATGTGAAATCCAAAAGTCATTAAGAATTAACATTATAAAAACACTAAACACATTTTTTCCCCCCGTGTCCTGTCTGGCTGTGAAGCAAACAGAAATAATGTCTGAATGCTGGTGACAAGCCTTACAGATTTACTCTCAGGTGGAGCATCAAAGCATCTGCTTTAATTAGGGGTTGTACGAAATAGTCGACTAGTCGACTTCACGGCTCTGTAGTGACTTTTTATGCCTGTCATCAACTAGTCGCTGTCACGTGATAATGACTGACAAGATGCAGTCCTCGGAAAAGACAGCAGGTGATGAGCCCCTGCGCGTCTGGATCGAGGCGGAGGCGACGCGCTGTGCGGTACTGACACCGGCGGTAAAATGGACATTTAACCAAACTGTGACCTTTTCCCTCTTGCAATTTAATCTTCCCCTCACCCCCATCCTAATCTTAACCAGTTTGTGCATGCAAAACTCTGATCATTGACGTGCGCTCCAGACATTGCGTCCTGAGCACCGCCAAATCAGGTGTCACCACCTCAAAAACAAATTAAACACGCGATCGTTCATGTCGGCTCATTTCCTTTCATGTTTTCTGTCTGTTATTTGTGCCTGATGCATTTCGCTGCTGCGGAGCGAGGCGCATCACCTGTTGTCCTCCGGTGACGCACCCCCAAGATTCCACTATCTCCACTCCGCTCCGCTCCGGCATGAACTCCGCAGCAAAAACGGTCCCGTTGTAGTCGGCCGGCGAGCAGCGGCACTCCGCTGTTTTTGCGGTCGGTAGATCTTTTAGAACTGCAGTTCAAAGGTAACTCATGAGGTGAATATATATGAACCCAGGTAGCAGTTTTTCTTTAGGACTGAGAGGAGATGCAGGAAGATAATAAACAGACAGGACAGAAAAATAGTCAAATAAAAACAAGTTTGTTTTTGTACCTGGTGGTTGCAACAAACAGACACCATTGAAGGTCATCAGAAGTGAGGAACAGAAAATGAAATAATTATTTTAATGTTTAGAGCAGCAGGAACTCCGAGAGGCTGCAGGCGCATCAGTGAGTTTGCGGCTGCTGCGCAGGGGGAGGGGGGAGAGGACTGAAGTAGGATGCAGAAACTACCGTTGTTAAAAGAGATGTGTTAACTTAGAAAATGTGGGCGCAATTTTAATTGTCAAAAACTCCAGCGAACCTACCGACCGACCCCCCCCTACCCCCCACCCCCGCCGCCACTTCCGGTGTATGACGTCATCAACGACTAGTCGAAGTCCACTCGACTTTCATTACTTGACTGTCAACTTTAAAAAAAATAAAGTCGTGCAGGCCCTAGCTTTAATGTCACGCTCGATACTTAAAATTTCATTGTCAGTGTTTTTGGGTGCTTTTTAATTCTGACCAGGCACGGAGACAGAGGTGAAAGAGAGCGGAAGAGACAAAAGGAAGTACAATCAATGATGAACAAGAGTCTGCTTCTACACCTGCAGAAAGAGAAAGACACATAAAAAAGGGACACACAACAATACAACAAGAGCAGGCTATCACTGCGACAACCTAATGAAGAAATATAAAATCAACATTGTTTTACTGAACAATCGCACTGATAGGTGAAAACTGATTGTCAAACAGAGTTACCTCACCCTTATTTACATTTAAATGTTTGCAGGAACTCCTTTCTGCTTCAGGTACGTTTGTTCTATTATATGGGGGCCAGACCGTCCAGACCGGGAGTCTCTTTTGCAGGAACGTCGTCCTGCCAGACCAAGAGACTCGTTGATCTATTATCTGAAGAATCACTTTTGTCTTCTGTGTATTCCTGAGGCAAAGGGGTTTTTTGAGGAATTTATGGGTGTTTATCTCTTTGGTGTGTGTGTGTGTGTGTTCTTGCAAATAAATTTGCTCCACAGTTTCGGCTCGGCATGAGAGCAAACTGACCTCCGTCTCTGGTGTGTATTTGATTTCTCTCACCCTTTGCAAAGTATTTGTTGTTGTTTGTTGTTGGCAGGATTACAATTTACCAAATTGTCAATCTAATCCCTCTGTGTGTGCTCTTAACTTTCTTTGAGGTAATATGGGAGTAATATAAAAATTACCCAACATTTTTGGTGCCGAAACCCGGGAGAGCAGACCCCTTCAGTGGGAGTTCGCCTTCGGAGAGCCGCACGGCGCCACTTCCTCATCAAAGTCCGGGGGGGCTGAGAATTGCCCCATCGGCAGGCTGTTTAGCTCCGCAGACAAATTTCCATTAACGGGCTCTCGCGCTTGGAATCAGGGCGAGTCTGCCACTCAGGGGGAGAGTGAGTACCTAAATTAAATTGTACCCTATTTCTAATAGCTGGTTGGCAGTGTGGTTTTACGCTGGTGGTGATTTGCCATCCACGCACGAAAGACGTTTCGGGCCCCGGCTGAGGGCTGGACTGATAGCCGCCGGACCTTGTCCTGGACTCCGTTTGCCTCAGTTAAACCAGCGCCGCGTTAAAGCAGCCAACTGCAGTTGGCACAGACACACACTTCTTTTTGCAGCTGCCGACAGGTGGGATTGGACGGATTCTGTTTAACTCTGTCTGCGTGGAAGTGCATTGAGATTTATCGAAGAGTGTGTTGGCCCCGCACACATGGCTGACATTTACTGGATTTATTGTATATGTATGTGAAATGTATACTGGCTTGGATAGATGATGGCAACCTGCATGCGGCATTGCAATGAGAAGTGATGTGTAGCCACGTTAAAGCGGATAAGCAATCTGAGAGAAGAGGGGTGAACGCAAGAGAGATTGTAATCAGTCTGTGTCTGCGCACACAGACACCCCACAAGGAATAGAGAGAAAGAGAGAGAGAGAGAAAGAGGGAGAAAGTGAGTGAGTGAGTGAGTGAGTGAGTGAGTGAGTGAGTGAGTGAGTGAGTGAGTGAGTGAGTGAGTGAGTGAGTGAGTGAGTGAGAGTGGGTCGTAATAGGGTTGGATGTGCAAACCACTATGTAAGCTCACTGAAGCTTGTATTGTTTAAATATTTCATGGTGCAACAAAGGTACACAAAAATTAATCACAGCTACATTTGGCCAAAGAATCCCAAGTCGGTCTAAATTTGCCCTTGCTGTGTTATTTGTGTTGTTGTGCTTCTGGCATCATGGGCTGCGTCCCATTTCTGATTGGTCAGGCTTGCCACTTCTGGTTGTGCAGATCTTTGTGGTCCTGTGATTCGTTGCTGACATATTGGTGTCGGCTGTCCCATCACGGACATCGAAAGTCTGTGTTGTGTTGTGGTTTTAAAATCTGTGCCAAAGTGCTAAAAACCCGGCTGTGGACTTTGTTTCAGCTGCCGACTCATTGTGTCTGTGTGTGAAAAAACCTGCAGGTTCTGTGTTGTCCTGTTCTGTTCTGTTTTGTTCGGTTCTGTCCTGTTCTGTTCTGTTCCGCTCTGTTCTGTTCTGTGTATGTATGAGAAAGTATGAATTTAGAGGTACTGGAAAAAGGAAACAAGATTGTTTGACTAAAGTTCTGGGACGGTGTGTTCGGGTGTGTGTGTGTGTGTGTGTGTGTGTGTGGGTAGAGGTGTATTGGTTGCCGTTTCACTCTGTGACAGGTAGGGATGGGTACCGAATTCGGTACTTTTTAAGGTACTGACCGAATTCCATAGTACCGACCGAGCACCAATTCACTTCATTTGAAATGGGGCCTCGTTTCAGTACCCGTCCTTCACAACGAGAACTTGCTTAGACAGCTGCGCATGTGCAAGAGCGTTAAGTCATTGGTCGCTGCGAGCGAGTTGTAAACAGAGCAGCATGAGTAGAAAGAACGCAGGCTAAAGCTTGGGTCCACTTCACTAAATGTGATGGGTAACTGGGTGATGATGACAACGATCTAAGTGAGACATCCTCATCTTAATCTGCTCCGGTAGGTAAATAAAATGTAAGATAACGTTAGCTTGATTTGTTAGCTTCCGTTTCACTAATGGTGCGTTCGCGTTCTTCTCGGAACTCCGAAATTCCGACTAGAAGAACACGAATGCGCACTAAAGTTTGGATTCACTTTACTAAATGCGACGTGTGAATGGGTGAAGATGAAACCAGTGACAACGATTTAAGTGTGAGGCATCATCGTTTTAATCTGCTCCAGCAGTTAAAAAACTGTTTAAGATAACGTAGCTTGATATGTTAGCTTCCCATGCCACCATTGTTATCACCTAATGGTGCGTTCGCTTTCTCCTCGGAAATTCTAACTTCCCAGTAGGAAAAATCAATTGAAAAAGGACGGCAAAAGGAATGAAGATACACAGTAAATTTAGTTCACAGTAAAGATGTTTGCTTCAGTTTAATTATCAGCTTATAAAACTACAAGGACGATGTTAAAATACAAACAGTTGTATGTTATTTATTGTGATATTTATCAAATATGGTTATAAATTGAGAAAAATATATATCTAATTATAAAAGAGAATTAAAATATTAAACACTCAAAAGTATCGAAAATTGGTACCGTTAAGTACCGGTATCGATTTGTAGGTGCCGGGAATTAGTACCGGATCGATTCAAATGTCAAAGGTACCCATCCCTAGACAGGTTCGGCTGCCGTCTCGTTGTGGGGGTGTGTGAAAGGTTCGGATGCAGTTCTGAGTGTGTGTGTGTGTGTGTGTGTGTGTGTGTGTGTGTGTGTGTGTGTGTGTGTGTGTGTGTGTGTGTGAAAGTGTGTGTGTAAGACAGCAACGGAGAAGTGGTGAATTGCTTCAGTGGCTGCCAAATGTTATCTGAAAAAGTCATTTTAACATATGCCCTTATCTGCAGTTTAATTGTATTTCTGACAATTTTTGCATTAGAACTCCTTGGCGTGCTCCCAGCCTGTTTCACTAAACCAGTAAACAAAACGACTTAGATAGAATGGGGAATACCGCTTCTTAAGACAAACTGGAGGGAGATATGAAATTTATGTCTCGTAAACACCCAGATAGCTTAAAATTTATGGGAAAATGGCGCAAAAAGTACAAAGTCGATGGAATACTAAAAGGTCAACAATGGCATAACTTAGTCGATATATGCAACGTTAAAGTTGCGGCAGCCACTGGCAAGAAGAAGCTGGCTAAGGAAGAACAATTAAAGATAGCGACGATTTGGCGTGATGAGACAGATAAGAGACTGAGAGATATCCAAAAAAGTAAAGAGAAAATGAAAGAAAAAGAAAGTGAAGCAGGGATAAATACATCCGTCCTAAGTAAACTAACTCCTTCAGCTCCGCTGGCTGAATGGATGCACTCGTTTAAACCCGGAGAACAGTCAGAGAAGTGGGTCCCAGATATGATGGAGGTGATTCACTCCCACCGCTTAATTGGCCAAAAATTAGACCAGCTGGCTCAAACGAGCCTTCTAAAACCTCCCGCGACTGGACAAATGATAGAAGACTTAAAACCCCAGTTTGATGTTTTGGAAACATCTAACTTAACCCAGTTAACAACTATTAAACAAAAGACTGGTGAGTCCATAGATGATTCCCATGCCAGATACATGGAAAAGGTCATCCAGGGACAAATTAAAGAGCCAAAAAAAAAAAACTAGATCAGCCCCACAAAGCACCCCAGACAGGAAGGGAAATAGGAGGAAGAATTCTAAACAGAGGCAGAGGTACAATTCACAGGCCCGATCACAGCAGTCCATTTGCTGGACCTGTGAAGGTCGAGGTCACTTCTCACGCGATTGCCCCTCAAATTAAACTAGATCCCTGCAATTTATTATTTTAACATAATTATTAAAATAAACAAATACCCCTTTTCAGTATTTCTGCTCTTCCTAGCTTGATTTGCTTTCACCTACAAAATTTAGAGTTCAACTTGCAAAAGTTGCACCTCACAAAATCTCACTATTGCCTAAACAATCAATAATAATTGTCTACCGGACTTTCAATGTTCAGCAAATTCACAAATTCTTGTTTATGTGGATGACAATTTGGTTGCTTCAGACGATGCTGAGTCCTGCCTCAAAGACTCTCTCACTCTGCTGCAGCATCTCCGCAAAACAGGAAACGAAGTCAGTAAAAAGAACCTACAATGGGTAAAGAAATCTCTAGTCCGGTATTTTGGGACACACTGCTGTCAGGTGAAGGCAGATCCAGTCAGGGACCATATTAACTGCCCCGACACCCCGAATACGGAACAGATCATGCAGTTTTTAGACCTTCCTAAGTAGTCCCCGTAATGCAGAAATGTCCCAGTCCTTTGCACATTTCTCTTTTTTGCTGGATTTGACCCTGAGTTACAGAATTAGAGGGGAAAATTATTGTAAAATTATGATTTTGTGTTAATGTGGTATAAAACCTCCTGAATAGCTTCTGCTTAGTACGATGTAGAACTGTAAAAAAAAAAAGGTGCCTTACTGCCATTTTAAAATGACAAACTCTTTTGCCCCTTTTAACTGAAACAGCCTTTGTACAATTCTGACACAGCTCTGGTTTTGCCAGACTCGGGTTTCTGTGGAAACAGATTAGCTGTGAGGCGGCTGATCTGTGTCCAAAGATGCCTTTTGCTCATGGACTTAGTTTAACAATGCAACTTTGACTCAAGATGGTCTCTGTTTTCACTTGGTAAGGCTGTTCCTTTATGGAATGATGCAAATTACTGGTGTAGGTTAGACTAATATATCATGGAACATGAGTTAATGGGTATACTGAACCATAATTCTAGCCCACTAATGGGTTACCGTACTCAGGTTTTTTGCTATGACATTGTGTTTGTTTTTATCATTTTATCTTTTGCTGTCCCGACTATTACGCTCAGGGGGAATGTCCAGTATTTTGACCTCACATGTATGTGTGGTCTTGATTCTAGCTTAGGATGATACCGGGTGGACTGTGATGGTAAATTTCTGGTGAATTTTGGTCCCATTGGGGGTCCAAACTGGACTGGTCAAAAAGTATATTGGATGGTTGTTGCTGGAGATGTCAAAAAGCCACAGTGAACTTACAGATCCTTGTGTGCTTTCTCGCCACAGACCGTGAAACCAAGGAGATTGGGGATGCACGTGCTTCTACCAAGATGAGGCGTCAAGGTCACTCATCTAATACCTCCCACTGCTGCATACTGCTGAGAGGGCCACTACGACTGACCATCCTCATGCGGGCTCACCGAGGACGGCAGATAAGTAAACGATCTGCCTTAAGCTTGCAGGGCCCATCCACCATGTCGCTGCTGATGTTTGGGGATCGCACTTTGCCCTGAAACCGCTCCTCAGCATGTGATGGAACGACAGGAAACAGCAGCAGTTGGGAGGAACAACGGAAACAACATCTGGTGGTTGAGACCCCTCCTGGGTCCATCCACACGATGCTGTGACCTGCCTCCAACGATGTCAAGATCCAGTACCCCAAATCTCCCGTCTGGTTTCATGGCTCCCTGCCCAAAAAAGACATCCCCTCACCATCCCCACCGTCACTGAATCCCAGATTGCTATGACATCATCACAGTTGCTTGCACACGCCTTTTGCTCAGGTTGGCTCTCTCCTGCCACACACCTGGTGTGGTACACACGTGCAGATTGGCACACTGACCCCGCCTCATATGAGCGACGAAAGCCGCGCCCCTCACGACGATGACCCCAAAGGACACTTCTGCATCACCTTTCGCTGTGCAACACCATCCTGAAGAAGGCATTGTTTTGCTCAAACTACATTTTTCAGTCCACGGACAAGCCCTTTGACCTCAGCTCTGCCACAGTTAGAGTTGCGTACATTAACATTTTACATTAACTTTCCCCCTCTAGCAACTTCCTGAAATCCAACGAATCGACTGGAGGATCCTGGAGTTTTATGAGTTGGCTGGTATCTGGTAACTGGTATCAGCTCTTGTTAAAGTTTCTCGCACCTGTTATTGTTATCCTGGTCATGATTTGCTTAGTTTTAGGCTGTGTGCTCCCGTGTTTGAAGAATATGGTAAGCAAACTGATGACGAATGCCTTGGTTCAATATACTCTCCTGAGACAAAAAGAGGAGCTTGCAGAAGATGAATATATTGCCTGATAAAGTTGGTTTCATTATTATTTCAACAACGTAAATTACGGTTTCTGTAACCATTATTGTTTGATGTTCTTGTTATCAACTCAGATTTTATTATCCTTCGTTGTTGTAATCATTTATGGTGAACTCCATTTGAACAGAGGGGATTGATAGGTAAAAACTGATTGAACAGAGTTACCTCACCCTTATTTACATTTAAATGTTTGCAGGAACTCCTTTCTGCTTCAGGTACTTTTGTTCTATTGTATGGAGGCCAGACCGGCCAGACCGGGAGTCTCTTTTGCAGGAACGCCGTCCTACCAGACCAAGAGACTCGTTGATCTATTATCTGAAGAATCCCTTTTGTCTTCTGTGGATTCCTGAGGCAAAGGGTTTTTTAGAAGAATTTATGGGTATTTATCTCTTTGGTGTGTGTGTGTGTGTTCTTGCAAATAAATTCGCTCCACAGTTTCGGCTCGGTGTGAGAGCAAACTGACCTCCGTCTCTGGTGAGTATTTGATTTCTCTCACCCTTTGCAAAGTATTTGTTGTTGTTTGTTGTTGGCAGGATTACAATTTACCAAATCATCAATCTAATCCCTCTGTGTGTGCTCTGAACTTTCTTTGAGGTAATTTGGGAGTAATACAAAAATTACCCAACACACACAGTAATAAATCACAGTGCATTTGATGCCAAACACAGCCTTAAGACGTTTTGAAAATGCCCAAGTCCATACTTATGAGAGCACCATGTGTGCGTACACGCGCTTGTTTATGTAAGGTTTCTCTATAGGAGCGTCCAATAGAATTAAATTAATTAATTACTAAAATTGGAAGTGGGCACCGGCACTCGAGATGAGGCTGAAAGATCCCCCCGCCAAATGCCGTTGAGTGTGTTCACTCCCAAGGCCCCAATTGTATGTTTGCGTGGAATGTCGATGGAAGTGTTTAATGTGCAAATAAAATTGGGGGGCAGGCTGCCACGGGACTGCGGAAATGGGATCTATACCCACACCCTCTGACTTGCCCACCCCCAAGGTCCTATGTGCATGTTTGTGTGATGAAATGAGGGAGCAGGAGGAGAAAAATGTATAAGGATGGGGAGGAATGGGTGGCTGGCCTAAGCCCTCCACGGAACCAGCTTCCCCACTGGCCCCAGTAGGCACCTCCATTCCCAAAATGCCACCCAGGGTATGGAGACCCCAGCCCATCTAGCCAGGGCCCAAAGCAGCAGCATTGCAGAGCCTCACGGAGTCCGAGGACACCAACTCAGCCCCCACCCCAGCAGAATATCTACTCCCATCCCTGCATTTGCACAACTTCCAGAATATGGAAGACATAAGACATTCAGGTAAGGTTGGGTCCTCTCCCTCCTGGACACCCCCCTCCTCTGTGATGGAACAGCAGAGGAGCCAAGGTCTACCTGAGGCCCCCTAGCCTGGGCCAGGCACTGCCGCATGTTCCCTCCTTCTTCCCGGCAGCATACAAGTCAGGACCCAATCCCCAAGGCCCCGCCCAGATCCCCACATATGGCCATCCGCCCCCACACCCCGAGCCCCCAGGCCCCTACCAAGACCCACTTAGGAGTGATGCAGCCACCAGGCAGCAACCCATGGCCACCACCAAGACCCCCCAAGGGGCCCCATTCACAACTGCCAGTAGTCCACCCCCGGAGGCAACCCAAGCACCTCCAGAGTGGAGCAGCAGACCCCCCCCCCCCCCCCCCCCCAATGAACCCACCCCCAGGGAACGTCTGGATACTCCAAACTCAGACCCTCCACCCCATCACCCATATCATCCCACAGGACGATATCAATGACACCCCCATCATTTCTATGTGATGGAACCAATCAAAGAAGCCCAAAGAGTTTGATTTGAAGTGGAAGCAGAGGCTGTATCAAGTGTAATATGATCTAACAAAAGATTTCTATACTGGTTAATGCAAAGAGTATCTCTAGTTTTCCAATTTATGAGGATAGTTTTCTTAGCGATGCATATGGCAGTCAGAACCACGTGAACCAAAGGTGTTTCAATCGGGACGTCGTCCAGCTTTCCCAGCAAACAAAAAGAGGGGGAAGTTGGGATAAGACATTTCACACTTTGACAGGTCTTCGCATACTCTACCCCAAAATTCCTGGACAGGTGGACAGGACCACAGTGCGTGGATGTAACTGTCAGGAATGTTGTTTGTGCAGTGTGTGCAGCTGTCAGACAAACCCCATCCTGAACATCCAATGACCTGTATAGTGTACTCTGTGTAGAATTTTGTACTGAATTAATTATAAATTGGGGTTTCTGATCATATCCACCTCCCATTTTTCAATAGGGATTGCTATTCTATTGTCTTTTTGGACAGTGTCTTATATACTTTGGACAGTAGTTTGGGGTGTTTGAGATTACAGAAGTCCAATACCCTTGGTGGTGTTTGTAATTTTACTTTATTAAGCTTAAATTTTTGTTTGACTACAGATTTAATTTGGTAATTTTATGTTTTGTTAAATGGGATGAAGTCCAATCCTTCATATATGTGTTCCAGGTATAGGATTCCTTTACTTTTCCAGTCCGGAAGGTTCATCATTTTGTTATTTTGTAAAATATCAGGATTATTCCATATGGGTTTGCATCTGCATATTATTAGTGAAGACTGTCGTTTTTAGATACTCCCACTATGCTGTCAGAGAGGTGATGATATTAATACTTTTAAAGCTTTCATGTTTTCTTATGCTTGAGCTAATAAATGGTAAGTCTGAAAGCTTGGATCATATTTGCACTAAACAATTTTTAAGACGTTAAGCTATTTAAAAGTGGGTTTCAGAGATTATTTAGGTAGAAACTTTAATGTTTTTAACCTTCCAGGCTATCAGTTTTTCAGTTTGCTGGTCATTAATGAAAATTCCAAGAAGAAGAAAAAAAAGAAGTCTGTTTTTTTTGTTGGCATTTTGGCAGATTCTAGAAGTAAAAGTAAGAGAGTAATTTTTATTGGAGGGGAAGAAAAGAGCTCAAACCCTTGTTGTGGCCTATATTTATTTGAGAAAAATAAAGGAGGCTACAAAGTCACGGACTGATGGTGACCTGGCTTTGTTGCTACTAAACTTGTAAATAATATTTTAGTCCAACAGTGTGGATTTCTCATTTCATGGTTTACTTCAGTTGGCTCATGTTAGTGTTAGCTCATTGTGAGTGCTAGCTACAGCAGTTGTTTACGACAGTTGTAATTCCAATTTGAACTGGTAGAAAGGAGGAGCAGGTAACTGTTTAGTGTTTTACAGCTGCTATTGGGAGCCTCAAGTCTCCTCCCTTTCCAGTCGGCTCACGTCGCATATATGATGTCGCCACAAAACCTCCTCTCTCCTAGCGTAACTACTACTTACCACATGCATAGCATAGCATAGCATAGCATAGTTTATTTATATAGCACGTTTAAAATACAGCATGGGAGCTGCCCAAAGTGCTGCACAGGCTAAAACAAAACACAACCATTACAAGGAGCTAAAACAAAGGATAAAAATCTCAATCAAAGGCAGATAAAACATGATGAATACTAAGAACACATTAAAACAATGATACAATAAAACACTAAAACGAGTCACTGTCTAAGAGCCAAAGTGTAAAAGTGGGTCTTTAAACGAGATTTAAAAACCGCCAGAGACGGAGCCTGCCGAACTCCAATGGGCAAAGAGTTCCAAAGCTTTGGGGCAGCATGCACAAATGCTCGATCCCCCCGCGATTTGAGTCTCATCCGCGGCATGCACAGCAGCAAAAGGTCAGCCGACCTCAACGTGCGAGTGGGCACATATGGAGTGAGAAGGGCAGAGAGGTAGGGAGGTGCCAGGTCATTGAGTGCTTTAAAAACAAAAGTCAGTAACTTAAACTGCACTCTGAAAATGACAGGGAGCCAGTGAAGAAGTTCCAGGACAGGGGTAATGTGGCTACGTCGGTGTGTGCCCGTCAAGAACCGGGCAGCAGCGTTCTGAACAACCTGCAGCCGATTCAGGGCAGAGTCCGGAACACCAACGAGGAGGGCGTTTGCATAGTCCAGGCGAGAGGTAATGAAGGCATGAATAACTGCCTCCAAATGCCTCCGTTTCAGGATTCGTCTGAGGTGAGTAAGGCAGGTGAAGCTGATAAAAACAAGACCTCACTACGGAGTTTATCTGTGGGGCCATTGTGAGTCCAGCATCCAGCTTGACCCCGAGACTCGTCACACACTGTTTGGGGTTAAGGATTAAAAGGTCACAAACAGGGTGAGAGCCATGGTGGTTGCGGGGGTCAAAAACAATAAACTCAGACTTCTTTTCATTCAGTTTTAAGAAGTTGGATGCCAGCCAGCCCTTCACGTCATCCATATATGCAGCCAATTTCGAGCCCGCATTCTTCTCATCCATTTCCACGTATAGCTGACAGTCATCTGCGTAGATGTGATAGCTCAGGCCATGCTGATTCAGGATATTGCCCAGAGGCAGAAGGTAGATTGAAAACAGCAATGGCCCAAGAACGGAACCTTGTGGCACTCCCCAAGGCAGTGGAAGACTGGAGGATGCACAGTCACCAATCTGTACAGAGACGGTACGGTTTGATAGGTAGGAGCGGAACCATTTATGCGCCACCCCCGTCACCCCAACCCAAGACCCAAGCCGATCCAGTAAAATATGGTGATCGACCGTATCAAAAGCCGCTGAAAGGTCCAGCTGGAGCAGCAGTACCCTAGACCCAGAGTCAGATGCCACCAGAATGTCATTCAGCACCCTAAATCAAAGCAGACTCAGTGCTATGGTTTGGTCTAAAGGCTGACTGAAACACATCCAGCAACGAGTTGTTGTTCATATGGGCAGAGATCTGACCATGCACAATTTTCTCAAGGACCTTCGAGAGAAACGGGACTTTCGACATAGGGCGGAAGTTCTCATAAGTGGAGGGATCCAAACCAGGTTTTTTCAATATCAGCTGAACAACCGCATTTTTAAAAACCTTAGGGAACACTCCAGTGCTGAGGATAATGTTAAAAATGTTCATAAGTGCCGGGCTCAGTGCAGACACTGAGTCACGCACCAATTTAGCTGGGAGGCAGTCCACCGAAGAGCCAGCTGGCTTCATGGAGCTAATCAGTTTCATCAAATCAGCAAGCTGAACTGGAGCAAAGTCCGAGAAGGCAGGTGGGTCCGGCGGTTCTACATGGATAGTATGTATTTGAGGCTGGAGGCTAAGCCTAATACCAAGGATCTTGTTGAGGAAAAAGTTCTGTAGCTCTGTGCATAAAGCAACAGTGGGATTTAGACCATCAGACTCATTTAACAGCAGCAGGGAGTTAACTGTGCTGTACAGCCTGGACTGGTCTCCATGATGCTGTGAAATGATAGCAGAAAAATAGTTATTACGAGCAGATCTAACTGCTCTCTGGTAGTGTGAAAGTGCATCAACCAGGAGCAGCCGAGAGCATGACAGTCTGTCTCTCTTCCACCTCCGTTCCAGCACCCTACACTGTCGCCTGAGGCTACGGGTGTCATCATTCAGCCAAGGTTCGGATGTTGTCTGTTTCCGCCTCGGTCTCAGAGGGGCAACAGCGTCCAGAGCAGCAGAGCAGGTCACACTGAACCGATGCAGAAGGCCATCTACATCCATGCAGGAAACCGACAAGGGCGGAGCGAGGGCATCAGTGTCCAAAACCGACAGAAAGTTGGAAGTCGTACTCAGAGATAAGCCCCTGGAGTAACGGGCAGACCGTCGCCGGGCTGGAGGAAGGAGATGTAAGATGCTGAACGTGATCACAGCATGGTCGGAAAATGCCACAGGATCCACAGATAAATCATGCACATCCAGTCCAAAAGATGGCCAGATTTATGGTGGTTCTTTCCTCCTGAAGGAAGGATTTAAAGTTTGCTGAACTCATAGCCTTTTCCCCTCTGTTTCTCTTTGTGTCTGGTTCAATAACATCACTTTTGTGATGCGCATTTGTAGACTTATTTTCACGCAAAACCTAATTTAATGTTTCCCCCATTTGAAAATAAACGCGTTCTTGGTATCAAAATTTTAAATTCACGTACATCATATGTGAAATCCATGGCACATAACAAGCAGAATTAGAAAATTAGCATTTTTAGCCCCTTACATTCATTTTTTTCATTCTTCTGGTGACCCATGGTCTGGAAGTAGATGGGTATGACTTAGCCTCCCTACTGTGAATCTGCAAACAATCTATGTTTTGAACGCAAACATGGTCATTTAACATTCACCCCTCCCCTCGGGTATCGTCACTGGTTCCACATCCACTGGAACCGGAGAGTGCTAAACACCAATCACAGTTTTCTATGTCCAAACATCTTTTATTGTCCATGACATAAAATGGTGTTTTTCTTTTTGGGACTCTGGTAGTTTGTCCTAAAGTTGAAGTGGTAGCAGCCGGCTGTTTCTCCTTCTCGGATATTTAACGCAGAACCTCTCACACCAGTGGTGCACTGTTGCTATATACACAAGTGTGTAATGAGTGAAGGACCCAGGAAAGTGTGGCGGTTTGGCAAGACAGACAACCAACCGGATGGTCCAATAGCTGCTTTTGATTTGAGCCGTGTTATTGCGGGAGGTTTTTACACAAATGCGAGAGAACCATTTAATAATTTCTTTTTCACCATATATTTATAGATATACTATATTATGAGGCATGGAAGAATGTTTTAAACTAACTTGCTTTCCAAATATGCAATAGCAGCTTTAATAGATAATGTCCAAAACATTCACAAAACACATCAATTTTGATAAATTTAAAACAACAAAAATAGGAGTGATGAACAAATAAATGGCAGAGTCCTGTTAACTATTTAATATTCTCACTTTTTACTAGAGTAAACATGTTTAAATGAGGTTTAAAACATAATATTTAAACTTTTCGTATGTTTTTATTGAAATGTGGGTGAAAAGATGAAAACTCCTGCCAAACTTTCTTTCAGCTTTTTTCAGTATCTGAGAAAAATTCAACAGAACACCTGGTTCTTTATTTTTCTGCTGCTTCTGGGTGATTTTTTGATGGGAGTCCACTTCTAGGCAAAGTTGCTGTCACGTTGAAGGCCCTTCATTTTTAATCTATCTGTCTCACAGTGGATGGATGGAGCTGGAATATTTTGGAGATGGTCTTCTAACCCTCCCTAGACTGATAGGCTGTCACTACCTTCTTCTTCGTGTCCTCGGATGTCCCCGTTGCCCCTGGCATTGTTGAAATGTATGGGACCTCAGTGTTTTGGTTGGTTTCCTCTCTCGTTTAATCAGTACAGGCATAACCCTTTACCAAGGATGTCCGGTGTCACTGGTCTGCTTAAATGATTAATTATTCATCCAAATGTGGTTCACCTGAGTTTCTTACCTGCTTGAATTAACCAATGCAGCTGGGGACACTTTTTCACATTCCATGTTTCTTATAGTTTTTGGGGCTAATAAACAAGTACATGCAACTGATAAACAAATAAATATCTGACATTAAATACATAAAAACGGGTGATGATAAAAGAAGAAAATCACAGTAAAACAACAAAAATTTCGAATATGTTCAAGGGGTTCACATACCATCAAACAACACTGTATGTCCCCTTGAAACTCATTTATGTTTAAGTATTCAGGTTTAGTTTAATATCAGTGATTAATAAATACTTTAAAAATGACCCAACTGGATATTCACTTTAGATTACTGAACATTAAACATACGTTTAGAAATAAAACCTTTAGCTCTAAACCACTAAATCCTTTATCAGAACCAGACTGGTGTTTTAAGCACAACGAGGATTTTTATCCAACACAACGTTTGAGTTAGGCATGTGTGTGATAAAATATAGATGTAGTCTTCTGATGGATGATTAACACACCCTTTTTAAATAATAGAGTGACTTGTTCATCGTGATTTTAATGACAGTAGGCAAACAATGTAGATTATAACCTTTATTAACTGGACGAAAGGCTGGTTGTGTCGTTGGTGTTTACTTTGAGGATCATATAACAACGACAAAAGGCTAAGTATAAACACATGAATCAATTTTTAAGCACAACGAAGGAAATTAGAATATAAAAAAACATGGATGATGATTTATGTAGTAAAGTCAGAAATCATCTAATTTTTATAAGAAAAGGAGGTCACATGTGGACAATACTTGTAATTCCAGTATTACTTGATTAGGAAGACGTAAGCTTCAACGGTTTCTATTTCTTGGAAAAGTTTAACTTGTGAAAAAATCAGAAAGTTGCTTTTATTGCATAGGACAATTCATGTAAACTATTTTATTTTATAAACTGTATGGTTTTAGTCTGTATTTCTTTAGTAAATAAAATAAATTAAGACAAAGACTGTTTCTTGTTTGTAAACTTCTGTTCAGAAAATGCATCTTCAGCTTCAGATAAATGCTTCACACTTCTTTTGTTTGGTGGAACTTTAAAATTCATTGTTGCTCGGGTTTTATAGATATTTTTATCATTTACAAGACAAAAGAAATATTGCAGTAATTTCAAAAGTCAAAATGTTTCCATCTGTAGCGACACTGATAGAAAAAAACCCTTCCTATGGTTGATTTATAGAACAGCAGACTACAAAAAATTTCTGTCACAATCAAATTTTTTTTGCTCAATTTAAAAAAAAAGTTGCTCCTTCGATGATTAATTATCTTGACACTGTCATAGAAAATTCATAGTTTTATTTTTTTGCTCCTCTTTGCCTGCTGGTGTTGGTCAGAGGGAACCGGTGGTGCCTGGAGTGTAAGGCAGCCCTACCACCGTCAGTGTGCCCCAGAACATCTGTAGCTATGGCTCATCACCACCAGTGTGTGACTGTGTGTGTAGAAGGGTGAATGACTGCAGTGTTGTAACTCACCTTGTGGGTTTCTTGACTCTAGAAGGTGCTATACAAGTACACACCATTTATCATTTACAAACTGACCAACAGTTAAACACAGTAATGGTTGTGTGATGGTCTGGGGCTGCTTTGCTGCTTCATAATCTGGAGCACCCGCTGTAATTGATGGAACCATATATTCTGCTCTCTTCCAGGAAATCATGCAGGAGAATTTCTGACCTTTGACCTTTTGCAGGAAAAAATCTCCAACATGGCTGAATTAAAACAATTTATTTAAGAAGAGTAGATTATATTTAATCCACCATGAGAGTCATAATTTCAAAAATGCTTGATTTAGTTGTTCACACTAAGGCTGTTACAGCCAGTTAAAGGTGCAGGGAGTATGAATGACATCATGTGGTCAAATTTGAGTACTGCAGTCCATGTATCAAGAAATGAGTCCTCTCTAAGCAATTGTTGCCAGATACTGATCAGCACCAGAGTGAAGACGAGTCATGCACTGTAGGCAGATAATTAGATAAATACATTGGTAAATGGCCTGTATTTGATATAGCACCTTCTAGAGTCCTGGAACCCCCCAAGGCGCTTTACAACACAATCAGTTATTCACCCATTCACACACACATTTACACACTGGTGGGGATGAGCTACGATGTAGCCACAGCTGCCCTGGGGCGCACTGACAGAGGCGAGGCTGCCGAGCACTGGCGCCACCGGTCCCTCCGACCACCACCAGCAGGCAACGTGGGTTAAGTGTCTTGCCCAAGGACACAATGACAACGACAAACTGAGTGGGGCTCGAACCTGCAACCTTCCGATTACGGGGCGAGCACTTAACTCCTGTGCCATCGTCACCAGCAGTGGCGGTTCTACATCGAATTACTCCCCGGGCGAGGCTCCCATTGAGCGCCCACCACCACCACCACACCGCCCCCACCACCACCACCACACCACCCCACCTGCACGAACACACGCATGTTTTCTACAAACAGGCATGTTTTATTAGAACGACTATTGAACATTCATCTTTCTAAGTTGCACATATTTACATTAATTACTATGAAGTTGTCAGAATGTAAAGCAATATACATTATATACTGTATCAAAATATATAGAATCAAATATACAAAAACAAACAATAACTAAATATTAAGAATATATGAACATAATATATAATAAATATTCTAAATAGCAAAAATATTTCACACATAACAAACTAAAGATAATCACTACTGCATTGCACTTAGAATAGAAAACACAAACTAAAATTAAAACCTAACCTTGATGCAACGTCATCAATAATGTCATCATATGAAATCTGCTCCCCCACTGAGTGATTGATACTAATCAGAGCCAGGTTAGTGAGCCGCCCCTGAAACATAGGTGACCTCAGGTATGACTTGATCAAGTTTTGAAAAGCTCCTCTCAGCTTGAGCCACAGTGACTGGCAGAGCAGTCCAAAAGTTGGGGTAGATCTCCAATAGATCTTTATCATGATCCATAATATTTTACAATTGCCTCAGAAATTGTAATTTAAACTGACATAAAAAAAAACTGTAGACTACCAAAAATGCCAACTTTTACAGAACAAATCATGTAAAAATAATCAGTGCAGCCATCTGCAATAAATAAACAGGATAGTTAGTGGTGACTGGGGAGTTTTCTTCTGCTTGTAGAGTTGTTTTATTTATTATTATGTGAACATGATCAACATGTGTTTGTTGTTGTTCAGGCAGGCCACAGGCTGCAGTGAGCATTTAACAAATCCTAGTTTGAATCAGTAAAAACGATTCAAGGACTTTTTTCGAACCATTTGAATATTCGTTTAAATATTTCAGCCCTATTAGCTCTGTTAGCAATTAGTTGACCGCATTTAACCGTTAAAATCCCAGTTAACTTGTTAAAAAAATTGAAAACATGCATCATGAGAGCTACATACCTTTATCTTTCTCCTCTTTTTTCTTTTTTTCCCCCTGAATGGGGCACCTGGTGGTTTTAGCCTTTTTATGTTCATCTCTTCTGTTTGGCTCTTGACTCAATAAGTTTCCTTTAGTCAGGACTAAACAATTTGACCTTGATGGGGGGGTGACCACAAAATCATTTTGTTTTTCCTTTTTTTATTCGGTCATTTCACACAATTCAGAGAAACCTGAAAGAATGATAGGCCTGTGTTTATGATATTATGAATGAAATATGGAAGAACGTTAAGATGTGATTGACTTTAGCCATGTTAACACAGTTGATTCAGCCCCTGCACGCTCATTTCATTTGGGAAAGACGCAGAGGTGAATTCCCCCGCCGCACCCCTCCCCTTCCTGTTCTTCATAGACACACGGTGCACGTGAACGTTCTCAGTCAGCAGGAGCGCCTGCAGCTGCAGGGGGCGCCAACTTGCTGTTTCCAATCCAGACACTGTCATATGACAGATAATAGAAAACCTCGGTGCGGCGCAGATTTCCTTTTTTTTTTTTTTTTTTAACTCCGCGCTTGTGCGCCCCTTTTGTGTCATGAAAAAATGCCGCCCCGGGTAACTGCCCTGTCTGCCCGTGCCTAAAACCGCTACTGGTCACCAGATTACACTGTAATATTGAGTTGTTGGTAATTGAAAAAGTAGCTTGAGATATTTCTAGAGCTGACTATTTGTTTCTTATTCACTGTTAGCATTGTTAGCTCAGCATTAGCCTCAAGCCTGCTTCACCCCTGCTTTTAAGGGGTACAAGAAATAACTTCTGGGTCGCTCCTTCTACTGGCTTCTGGCCACAACACTACTGCTCTTTGCCAGTGTTGAATTACAAATGCCAGCACCAGCAGCAGTTGCTGGTGCAGACTTGGCAGCCCTGTGAGCTTGAATGTGATTGGCTCTGTAACCAGGAAGTATGGAGCCAGGAGACTGTTCTTACTTATTAAGCCTTTGAGTTTGGGGGTCAAGTAAGGTTAGCTATGTTGCCTTAACAAATAGCATCATTAGAAAACATTTAAACATTCAAGTGCAAAAAAAAAAAGGAAAATTAGAATAAATCTGCAAATAAAATACTTTATAGCTCTGTATGTTTCAAGACATCTGGCTAATGTTTTTTATTCAAAGAATAATAATTTGCTTTAAAGACTGTCTTCTGATTACATCACTTTTTAAGTTAAAGAGGTCTGAACATGTATCACAGGATATTTACAGGGATTTATTGCAGGTAGATTACACCTCAACAACTTGCTTAAAATAAAAATATATATATTTGACTTGATTTATCAGTTTTTTCCACTTTATAGTTTCAACAAGACTGATTAAGTTAAAGTGTTGGGTCAAAATCCTCAGAAATGCATGAAAAAGATAATTAAATTTGGCTGAATTTGATGCTTTTCTTGGTTGCATGTGAACACAACGTAACACAGGATACGTGCAGCTGGATTTAGTCATCCCACCTTTCCCTTTAGCAAACAGTTGCCCCATTAGCATTCATCTGGCATCTTGATCTCCGGAAACAGGTAAATCTGATGTTCTTTAACTGTGGCTAAATTCCCCCATCTCCTGAGAAAAAGGTCTCCTTCATTCGTTTGACCTTCTAAAGCTCTGTGAGCCTATGATTTGTTGCCAGGCTGATAATTTGACTCATAATTTATTTGCTGATATCAGCTGCCTCTTGCAGCTAGAACACAATCCATTACCGCTGCTGCTTCTTGCATTAAACATAAAGGTTGTGAAGTCAAAATGATGAAAGATCTACATGAAGACTGCATTTCCTCTGTGTTGTCTGACATGGACAACGATCATGACAAAGGGGAGGAGATTGAGGTTAGCTCAAATCTAGTGCTTTGTGTTTTCCTCTCAGCAGAAATGAGCAAAAAGCAAACACATGCACACAAGAGTGTTGCAGAAAAGGCTGAGGAGAGGATGGGCACGGAGTGACAAATCACCCCTTCTCACAATGCCCCAGCACAATAGCACTGCCTGAGAACAAGTAATGAATAAATAAAGTTCTCTGAAATTGAATAGGGAGAGCAATTTGTGAAGCAGTAGCCTTTGTGTGGAAGATGAAACAACCGTAAGTGGAAAGGAGCACACAAACAAAGCAACCACAACTGGTTTTCTGTCCACAAAGCAAAACAATTACTAAAACAGCTGCAACTTTTATTTTTATGACTCATCATCTCACTACGTTCACACTGCTGTTCTGCTGCAGTTTAAGATCGTGGTGAGATTTGGCTCAGGCCAGAGCAGAATCGGCTCGTCAAGGGTCACACTCAGCAGCTCATCTCCTCTCAGGGATGATGACGTACCAACGCTGAGATGAAAAATAGAGAGAAAAGGCTAAGAGAACAAGGCTAATAAGAGTTAACAGCATGGGGTCAGATTGAATTTCAAGGCATGTGGGGAGAGACAGGTGTTGATTGGTGTTTTGAGCACGTGTAGGCTTCTTTAAAAAGGCTTTCTCTTTGATTTTCACCCCCTTCTGGCTATTTTTTTCCAAGCTTTTCCCTGGCAACAATCTTATGTAAGAGTTCAAGCAGAGAGCATTTGGAAAGCTGTGCACTGAAACCATCTATTAGTCCTAACAAAAACTAAATAATGGATTTCAAGATGATGCACTTAAAAAAATACCCCCAGATGTAATCACTTAAGCTGTAAACAAGAGTCTAGACTGTTGCAGCCGCAGCCGTCATTTATAACTTCTGACTGCAGAACACAAATTGGAAGTCTCATTCTGGCTGCGAGGGAGAACAAGAGGCGTGGGCGGCTTGAAAGGGGGGGGGAAATTAATGTCCTGAAAAAGAGACTGAATCAATATGGTATCCCCGGGATGTGAAAAGGTGGAATGAGAATGAGGCGGAGCAGGAGGAGGGCTGTTGTACTGTACTAATGGCATTTGAGCAAGATTAATGGCTGTTTAAGGAGGAAATGTATTAATCAGTGGACAGCTGCAGGTGCAGGACTTCACCAGTGTGGGCGGAGTTTTAACATTTTATGATAAATAATCATCCAATCGCATTATTGATGGTGTTTCTTTGCTTTTGTTTCTTTAGGTAGACCAAAACACAAGCCATGACCCAACAGCACCACCTACTGGTTTGAGATTTTTCACCAGCAAACACATGCACGTGTGCCCCATCTGCCCTTTGTCACCGGTTCTGTTCATTACCTTTATGGACAGAATTTCTAGGCACAGCCGTGGTGTGGAGTGTGTCAAGTTTGGTGGCAGGAGAATCTCGTCTCTGCTTTTTGCGGATGATGTGGTCCTCCTAGCTTCATCCAGCTCTGACCTTCAGCTCTTGCTGGGTAGGTTCGCAGCCGAGTGTGAAGCGGCTGGGATGAGGATCAGCACCTCCAAATCTGAGACCATGGTTCTTGACCGAGAAAGGGTGGCTTGCCAACTCCGGGTCGGGAGAGAGGTCCTACCTCAAGTGGAGGAGTTTAAGTATCTCGGGGTCTTGTTCATGAGTGAGGGTAGGAGGGATCGGGAGATCGACAGACGGATTGGTTCGGCATCTGCAGTGATGCGGACGCTGAGCTGATCTGTTGTGGTGAAGAGAAAGGTGAGCCAGAAAGCCAGCCTCTTGATTTACCGGTCGACCTACGTCCCAATCCTCACCTATGGTCATGAGCTTTGGGTAATGACCGAAAGAACGAGATCGTGGATACAAGCGGCCGAAATGAGTTTCCTCCGTAGGGTGGCCGGGCTCAGCCTTAGAGATAGGGTGAGGAGCGCGGACATTCGGGAGGGACTCGGAGTAGAACCGCTGCTCCTCCGGATCAAAAGGAGTCAGTTGAGGTGCTTTGGGCATCTGGTCAGGATGCCCCCTGGACGCCTCCCTGGGGAGGTGTTTCGGGCATGTCCTGCCGGCAGGAGGCCCCCGGGTCGACCCAGGACACGTTGGAGAGGTTGCATCTCCAATCTGGTCCGGGAACGCCTTGGGGTCCTACCGGAGGAGCTGGTGGAGGTGGCTGGGGAGAGGACGGTCTGGAGCTCCCTAGTTGGGATGCTGCCCCCGCGACCCGGACCCGGATAAGCGGAGGAAGACGACGACGAGTCATCCAACAAAAGCCATGGCATTATAAGATAAATCCAGTCCCTGTTCATGTTTAATTAAGGAATGGTTTATTCATGTCAAAAAAACACAAGTTCAGCCTGCACAGGTACAAAACAACCTCTCGTGTTGTTACAAAATCCCTTACAGACTCAAAACACTGCAAACGCTCTCCAATAAATAATCAGTAAAAAGTTATAACAGACCTAAAGGAACACATTCAGACAAACGCAGACAGGAGGTCATGTGTCTGTCTGTCACTTGCACTTGTATGTGAGCTGTTTGCGATGATAGTGGATCCAGGCGGGAGCAGAAACAAGCCCGGTCAGGTAGCCAATCATAGCGCCAAGGCTGCAGGAAACTGGCCAGACCTGCAAGAAAGGACGGCACGTTTACTGGCACCCAGTGTGATGAAACACCTCAATACAGATGTGAAGGATCCTTATGAGCATGCCCTGACTGGAGCTGTGTTATTTTAAATAAAAGGCTCTTTTTCTTAAGTTACAGCACATAGAACATAGTCTCCATAACAACCACTTCAATCTGCCTGTTGTACAATAATTATAAGAAATTTAAAGAAAGTAGAGCGAAAGCATCAAAGATGTTACAAAAGAAACACCTTATTAGGTTCACCTGTCCAATTGATTGTTTACACACACACACACACACACACACACACACACACACACACACACACACACACACACACACACACACACACACCCACACACACACACACACACACACACACACACACACAATCAGCTAATCACAAGGCAACAACTCATTAAACACGGAACTAAGAATTGGTAAAGATGACTTGCTTAATGTTTTTTCAACACATTTGCAGTGGTCTCAAGTATAAACGAGTGTGAGTCGATCTCTTTGGGAAAAAGCTCTGGCGCTCCTGTTTTAGGAAGTAGAAGTGAGCCGTAGCAGAGGAGGAGCAGAAGAAGACAGATTTGGAGTCTTATATCAGACATCTCGCCTCTGATTGGCTAACAGCAACGTGACTCTACCATTGACTTTGTTTGATTTGCAACGTTAATGTTTTATCTCAACAAATAACGCAAGCCTGAAGAAGTTCTGCCATGTAATGAAGTTGCTAATGCTAACGGTTAGCTTCTACTAGCCGAGACATGCTCTGCTCTCTCCTGGATGCTAAACCAAAAACACACTTCTCTGTAGTGAGCAATGGTTTCTCAGTGAACTTGGTCTTTCAGATCAAACTGACCATCAGAATGAGGAGAAAGGAGATTTAAGTGACTTAGAAGGTGACATGATAGTTGGTGCCAGACTGGCTGGTCTGAGTGTTTCAGAAACTGCTGATCTCCTGGGAATTTCACCTACAACCATCTCTAGGGTTTATATAAAGTGAGTTGAGAAAAGTGAAAATATCCAGTGAGCAGCAATCGTGTAGATGCAAATGTGTTGTCGTCAGAGGAGAATGGTCAGACTGGTTGGAGATGATGGAAAGAAAACAGCAGCTCAAAAGTCCACTGGTTCCAATCAGAGTCTTGTTGTTGACCACAGTGGACCCATCTGCTTCCAGCAGGATAACGCAGCATGTCACAAAGCTCAGATCAGCTCTAGTTCCAACAATATTTTCATTTCATGCAAAGAGCAACAACATATTTTCTGGATGCTGATACTGCACTTATTGGGGTCATAACATTTTCAGTATGTCTTTTTATTTGTGTTGCAAGCCCTTAAACACACTCAATATTTAAAATAACACTTGCAAATTGGATCACACATCAGCGTGATTCAGATTCCCTTCTCATCAGTAACTAAATGAGAAAAAGCAAAAACTCAAGAACATTTTTAAAAGGAAAGTTAAGACTCATGTTGATTTTGCAAAGATAAAATAAAGGGAATTGTTTAAAAAAATTGTATTTAAGAAAGTTTGATCTCAAATTAAAAAAATAAAATTAAAATAAAAGCTCAATCATGTACATGTGGGTTTTCTATGCGAGCTGCTGACCTGCCAGGGCCTGTCCCAGTCCAAAGGAATTGGAAATGCTCCAACCCAGGCTCCTATCAGGGTGCAGGCCACTGTGATCTGCAGGCAGGTGTCCCACACTGACATGGCTCTGAGGACAGGGACAGATCAAGAGTAAAGTGTGGGAATGGGATGGAAAGATGATGACAGGAGAGTTTTGGCTTACCCATGCCGACTGAACACTCGTATCCAGGTCTGAACGTTAGGGCCAAGAACACAGAGGCACCTCAGCGTGGTCAGTGAGGTCAGGAGGACAGAAAGTGAAAATGTCTCTAAAGCAGATCTAAAAAGTATAAAGTTAAACACAAGCTGTGTCAGCTAAGTAAAACCGAAGAAGAGAAGCACTGCTGTAGATAAATCTAGAGTGAAAACAAGCTCTAAATACACTGTTTAACAATGTGTGTGTGTGTGTGTTACTTGAGCAGAATCAGCTACTCACTCTATCAATGGAGCTCCATAGAGAACCACCACCGTGTAGAAGAACAAACACGACAGGAAGAAGTACAAACAGGAGCGAGACAGCCTGGACAGCTGAGGACAGAAAGACATGATCGGATTAAAAACTAAATGTTTTGGGATGAAAACTAAAATCTTAGAGCATTTGAGAATGTGAATGTGAGGGATGGGTTCAAAAAATATGTGACCAACAATAAATTATAGAGAAGTTGATCATTTAAGCATGTAAAGAAGCACATCTTGCAAAATATAAAGATTATTTATTTGTCAATTCAACACACGTTAAACATGAGGTTCATTATTACAGCCTAAAACGTAGTAACTACAGTAGTAAAAAACATTTATAGCAAAATAATATCAAAATAGTAGTAAAATATAACAAGTCATAATAAACAAAGTGAAATAATTAATATTGTGTAAAAAAATACATTTCCTAACTTACAACTTTGGTTTGATATACTAAGATGTTTTAATGAAATAGTAACAGCTTCTAAATCCAAGACCATGCTCTTGAGTAGCCTTCTCCGGGTCAGGGATGAGGTCCCGCCTCAAGTGGAGGAGTTTAAGTATTTCGAGGTCTTTTTCACGAGTGAGGGAAAGCTGGAGCGTGAGATCGATAGGCGGATTGGTGCTACGTCTGCAGTGCAGCGGGCGTTGTACCGATCTGTCGTGGTGGAGAGAGCTGAGCTGGAAGGCGAGTTTACCAGTCGATCTACGTTCCTCCCCTCATCTATGGTCACGGGATTTGGGTAGTGACCGAAAGAACGAGATCACATATACAAGCGGCTGAAATGAGTTTTCTCCACTGGGGATCGGGTGAGAAGCTCGGTCATCCAGGAGGGGTTCGGAGTTAGACCAGCTGCTCCTCCACATCGAGACAAACCAGTTGAGGTGGCTTGGGCATCTAGTTAGGATGTCTCATGGACGCCTCCTGGTGAGGTTTACTGGGCACTTCAAACTGGGAGGAGACCCAAAAGAAGATCCAGGACACGCTGGAGGGTCTCTTGGATGGCCAGGGAACGCCTTTGGATTCTGCTCCTTCCAGATTTCTTTGTTTTCACCTTTTTGTCACGCCAAAATGTTTCAGATCAGCAAACACATTTTCAATATCGGACAAAGATAACCTGGGAAATTAAATGTTTAATTTATTAACAAAAATAGTCTAAACCAACCTGGAAACGCACTGTCCAAAATGGAATAATTTGCTACAAGTCTTAAGGATTATTCTTTTTTTAACAAATGTGAGAGGGTCCTTTATGTTCTTCTTTGTCAGCTGAGGTCGTCATCATAGGACTCTCACATGGAGGCCATTTTTGTTTCCCATCTCTTTTTATTATTAAATCCTGAAGTCTGACCTCGACATTAACCAAGTGAGACCTGATGTGTTGCTTCTTGAGATTTTTTTGCCTGCTTTATGAGACATGTTCTCTGAAGTCATTTCTAGAAGAGGCAAATGAACAAAACGTAATTCACGATTTAACAAAGGTGGAGGTACTTCCTTTGTTTCTTTGTACGCTTTGAGGTGACTTATGTTGTGAACTGGCGCTTTATGAAAAAATTAAATTTATTTGCCTCAAAGCAAGAATGCTGCAGGTTCGAATCCTGCCTGCATGGCCTTTCTGCGTGGAGTTAGGATGTTCTCCCCATGCTTGTGTGGCCCTTCTCCAGTAACTTGCTTCCTCCCATGGACCAGACACATCCATGAAAAGGGTTCAATAATGACTCTAAATAGTCTCTAGGTGGGAGAGTGTATGTTTGAATGGTTGTTTGTCCTTCTATATGACTGGAGACCTGTCCAGAATGTCCCCTAGCTCTCATCTGATGATGATTAGCGCTAAAGATGAGCCGTTTAGATCATGGATGAACCGAATTAAAATGAAATGAAACTCGGATGGTTTTGTTAGCTCTCTTCCCTTCATAAAGGACATAATCCTTTGAAAACTGCATTTAGTTTAGTTTACTCAAGTTCTCTTTGCCTGATGTTGAAATTTGTTTGATCTGAACCATTTAAGTGGGACAAAAAATTAAACAAATAATATATGAAATGTGTTAAGAGACAATTACTTTTTTCACACCTAAATAAAATAGATCATAACAAGAAACGCTTACAATTTCTACTTTTTCATCACCTCACCTTACAATATCCAAAACTTACCTTCATTTTCACACATCTATTAAATTTAATTAAAAAGCAAGTTGACTGATGTCCATTTCCCTGTCCAAATAATAATAATATTAATAATAACAAACGAATACATTTTGTAAAATTCATAAGATACCTTCACATATCACATAATACATTTATATGTCGAACATAATCAACAATTCACTTTAAAAACATTATCTAGTTGTTTTGGCACCTTGTATCCCAGTGTGTGCTTTTTGGTGGGCGGTGAGATGCCGAGCAGCCAGAAGATAGCGACGCTGACACAGGTCACCGTACCGGACACCGCGTAGACCCACAGCAGGTGAGTCCCATACACTGAGAAGCCCGGGACAAACACCGCGGGGATGACCGTGGCCATGAACACCGAGGCGGTGATAATCGCGTGAGTAGACGCCATAGCTTTAATTTCATGGTCCCACATGATGAAGACGTGAACTATTTACAACAAGAACCCGATAACGATGCGGGGAAGTCAAATAAAACACCTAAAAAACGTAAGGTAACATTGGGAAACTGTCAGGTCTATGTATTTCTTTTCCGCGTTTCCGTAAACACGAAGACGTAAGAACGTCCGCTTAATTTCACAGTAAAAGTCTACTGCGCACAGACATCTTAGGTGAATGATGAAAAAACATCCGTTTCGAAACATATTATCATAGATTATCGGGTCAGTTTATTTCAATTTCAAGTGAAAAAGGTGTATGTTTTACTTGTTACTCAATCTCTGCTAATGAATACGCTTGGGTTAAATAAGGTAAAAGTGCTTGACTTTATCAAACATTTATTTTGAAGAACCTATAAGCAAATAAACGGGAAGTAGTAAGTTATAGTTCGCGTTGCGTAACTCAATTGTTTTAACCAATCACAGAAGATGTTACTCGTTAAAGCAACCAATGAAACCTGTCATTTGAAATGCCTCAGCTGACCGGACGTTTACATTAGCAAAGCAAGCTAAAGCTAACAAACGATCATTTCTACTGCGTCATTCGACACACCGCAAAGATGGTCTGTGAAAAGTGTATGTATGTCATTTGCTTCTGATTTTCAGACGTATTGTTCATTTTAAAATCTGATGAACGTTACTTTTGTCAGCGAAAGTCTCAAATGCAAACTAGAAGGCCAATAGTTTAGTTCTTATTGTATTTTCCTCCATAATTGTTTTGTTTTATATTTTAGGCGAGAAGAAACTGGGAAAAGTAATTACCCCCGACACTTGGAAGGACGGAGCACGGAATACAACAGGTGACCCGAGGAATGCGTAGTGAAATGTTTTTTTGCCATCAGTATGATAAATTGCTGTTTGTTAATTATTCTAGATATGAGACTTGTTGTCTTGTTTACAAGTTACTTTTGAAAATGTAATCATTGTTTCTATATTTTTTCACGTTACTAGCAGGTTTAGTCCTCATTTGGTTGATCACGCCATAATATAAATTAATTGGTGTTTATTTTTTTTATATTAGTATAGGTATAGTAACATTTAGATGTCCGTGTTTAACAAGTTTGTCTTCTTTCTTTGTGTCAGAGAGTGGAGGACGTAAGCTAAATGAGAACAAGATTTTGACATCCAAAAAAGCCAGGTGAGTAAAAACAATTTATAGAAAAAAATAAACTTTAATTACAACAATCTAATGAATGTAAATACAAATATGAGAAGTCAGAGAAAATATTCTAAACGCATTAATATACTTATCTTAAAATTACCTTCTTGAAATTGAACCAAAAACTGTTATTTTACTAAAGTTCAACCTTATCATATAAAACTTTCTCACCACCATATTTGCTTGGGCATACATTTTGCTGCATTGGCACAAATCACCACATGAATCATCATTAATCATCTGTCCTTAGTATTTTACTTTATGAACCACGTTTAAATCCTGATCTTCTTCATTTCTTGCAATCATAACAGTTGATTTTTACATCATAGCTGGAACACACTCTTAAGTAACTGTTGCAAACCTGCTCTGAAGAGTAAAAGACCATCAAATCTTCAGCAGTCATGAGATGATTGGTCATTATTTCCCCATTCATCCACTCTTATGCTCTCTTAGTTAAATAAAACTTAGATCGTCCATATACAAGTTAAAGGGAATAGGTGACAATATCTGGTGAACCTTATTAGTAACAGAAAAGGAGTAGCTCTCATTTGGTTTTTAGTCTGATTGTAAGATTTGTATAGAATATGAGGTGACACCTTGTTCTTAAATCTTCCTAAAAAGCCCATCATAATGAACTCTTATCTGAACTATTCCTCAGAAGAAGTCACACAACGGTTTAGCTACTGTTTTTCAATGTTGTATATTACTAATTCAAAGTGGTCAGCTGATATAACTGGTCATGTGTGTAACAATTATTTTCATCAGGTTTGACCCTTACAGCAAGACTGGCTTCGCAATCTGCAGGATCTGCAAAAGCTCAGTTCATCAGGCTGGATCTCACTACTGCCAGGGCTGCGCTTACAAGAAAGGTATGAAGTGATTGTGCTGAAGATTTAGTTTTGTGTCACAAAAACGCTACAGCATTTCTATTAGCCCTTTTACATAAAACACACACACACATGCTCTCTATTCAACACCCTGCTGAGTTTTTCACATGTAATCATGTCACCAACAACATTATCCTTTTCCTCTGAGACAAATCCATCTGCATCCTATAGGAAAACGTGACAGTAACTGGGACGAGTTGTGAAACTGCAATGTTTGTCTGTTGTTGAACAATTCAACTTGTGACTTTTCTGCTCAGATGTTTTCATTTTTCAGTGTGTCTTAGTGTCAGAATCCGGAGAAAATTACAGCCTCACATCAACAGAGACTGTACTTGCATAATCTAGAGCCATTCTCGATAGGTTTGTTTGAATACAGTGTGTTTGTACTGTATTTAGGCTGAATGATGAAATGTAAACAGGGCTTTATCTAAAAAGGCATATCTTGATGAACATTGAAGCAAACTGTCTTAGTTGCAGGAAATGAAAGAGTGGAGTGGCCATGTTTCAGATGGTTCATCAAACATGGAAGATGCTCAGTGAAACAAATCATCTTTATAGTTTGCTGAAGTTTTCTTTTTTATTATAATGATTTCAAGGCCTACGTGTCCCATTGAACCTGCTGCCTTTGGTATGTCTTCATGATGATGCCTAGGTAGACTCACAATTAGGAATAGGGCTGCACGATATTAGAAAAACCTGCGATATTCGATAACAGTGTTTAATATTGCGATATCGATATTACTCACGATAAATGAACAAATACTAAAGTATGCAGTGTTGATGTCGTCTGGCGTGTGACGTCTGCTCTGGGTTCAAAGCAAACAAAACTAATGCATGAATTCCATTACAACATAACATTTTTATTGCAAAAATATGCAGCTGCACCTGCTACTGTATTAGTAGCAAAACAATAAACTGCATGCATGCAGTTTCTCAGTGACTTTAAAACATCACCTCCACCATAAAACTTTTTCTGATGCTCCAAATGCAGAAAAACATCCCTTACCAGGGTTTTTGAATAAATAAAAAAATATCAGAAAATAAGTTTAAATGTTAAATAATAGTTAACATCACTTAAATGGAACAGCAAATTCTCTCATTGCTACTGAGCATTTTCTCCACTTATGTGGTTATGATATAAGGCTGTTGCTGCTATTGGGAAGTGAACTGTGCTGGGCCAAACTAGGAGAATATTAAGATTTTCTGAGGGAAAGAGAAAAACAATTGTCTACCTTTCAGAAGAGGAACTGGCAAAAAACTACATGGAAAATATGTGAAAACGTTTGTTTTTAACCCCAAATTGAACAAGTTTACCTAGATCTTAAAATGCAGCTCAGATGATGAAACTGCAACTATGATTCTGATAACAAGCTAACAAATTGAACTAAGATAACTGGCTAGCAAAGCTTCTGATTGACAGTTTATGTGCAGCAGCAAATCAACTATCCTGATTAACAAGGTTATAAAAGCTCATAAATGAAAAATCACTTTGATGTGTGGGGGAACTTTTCCAGGCCCTTTTTAGCAGGGTGGGACTGGGAGGAGAGTGCTGTTGCCTTTTAGCTGGAAGCTAACCGGCGCCTGGGGCTAACATCACCACCCGGTGGAATAGTGAGAGAATGGCCCTGTATAAGTATGCAGACGACATGGCACTGGTGGCATCAGTCGGAGGACCTGTCTAAATATCAGCAGGCGGTCAGCAATCTGGTCCAGACATTTGAAGACTTTCACCTGGGGCTGAATATCTCAAAAACTAAAGAAATGTGCTGTGGGGCAGCCAGTGAGGCAGACACATCCCTGTTCAAACCCCTCAGCATACAGGGTCAGCCTGTGGAGCAGGTTCAGTCATTCAGGTATCTGGGAACAGAAATTGATGACCACCTGTCCTTTGCAAATCACAGCAACAGTGTCTACAAGAAAGCGCTGCAAAGACTCCACCTGCTAAGGAAGCTAAGAGCACTCAATGTGAACAAGGACATCCTAACAATTGTATACAAATAACTGATTGAATCCATTCTAACTTTAAATATTACAGCTTGGTATAACTTTCTTGCAGTTAATAACAAAACACAACTCTCTCGCATTGTTAAACTAGGCAGCAAAATTACAGGCTCACCTCAGATCCCACTTTCTGTTCTTCACGAGCGAGCAGTGCACAGGAAGGCAACCCTGATCAGTGCAGACTCAACCCATCCATTGAACCCACATTTTCAGCTACTTCCATCAGGAAGGAGGCACAGAGTTCCATTGGCCAAGAAAGGTGTCTATAAGAAATCATTTGTTCCCACCGCAATTACAATTTTGAAGTCTTAAAATTTTTTTTTTTTACGATAACATTTTAATACCTTTTAATTGTCTTTTATATATTTGTGTGAATGCGATATGGATTGTATTGTAAGGTGAGCCATGTCAAAGGCGAATTTCTGCCTCAATTCGAGGTGGACAATGAAGTTTATCTATCTAACACTAGCGATATGGAGGTAGGTGGGTTGGTTCACCGGCACGTGTCAGCCCGGTTACTATCAGCTGCTTAACAACACCGTGCGGACTCACGTTTGAAAGCAGCGCTGATTCCAGAAACCTCAGCACAAAGTGCGTTCGTTAATCTGAGCCAGCATGACGAACAAGGGAACGGCGCCGCTAACTCAGTTTGGGTGTTGCGTTCCACCCTTCCTAAGGGTCTATATAGGGGGCGGGCGTATTACGTGAACGGACCCATCTGATTGGCCGCATATCAGAAGGGCTACATTTGATTGGTCAAATAAAACTTCCGTGTAAAAAACAGAGCTGGTTTACAAAAAGTTGATGTATGACACAGATGGAAATGTTTGAACCAAACATTTATCGCTGTTTTTGACGTGCTTTGCGATGGGCCTATCGCACGTCCTGTTATCCCGATGACGATAAGTTTTCGATATATTGTGCAGCCCTAATTGGGAATTATGAAACTCATCATTTTTACTCCACTCTACATAATTCTTAGTGGAATGCATGGCTGTGCAGTTGGTTGCACTGTTGCTTTGCTGCAAGAAGGTTGCCGGTTCAATCCCACTTATGCGGCCTTTCCGCGTGAGTTGACATGTTTTCCTCATGCACGTGTGGATTTTTTCCAGGTGCTTTGGTTTCCTCCCACAAATCAAAAACATGCATGTTGAGTAGCTTTGGATAAAAGTGTCTGTAAAGTAAATAAACATAATAAATAAATATACAAAAGATGCTACACACTGAACACGTAGCAACATTGTTGATGAATAAACACACCTCAGTGTCTCTCAAAATGATTGTTGTAACGTTGTTTTTAATACTTAGAAAATATTTTTTTTCTGGATCATTCAAGAGTCTAAAGCTTGACAACTCATATCTTTCTCCTTCAGGGATCTGTGCAATGTGTGGAAAGAAAGTTTTGGACACCAAGAACTACAGACAGACCTCTGTGTGACATGACATCGTGCTGGTCTGACAACCGGTCAAAGTGAGAATCGGACAGAAATAAATTTGGTGATGGCTTCGTCTTCTTTTAATACAGTTCATGACATTATTCTGGAGACATTTTCGTAGCCACACACACTCGAACACTCAAAGTCGCAGCTTTTGCTTGCTCTGTATATTTTCCTTTCTAGAACCTTGCTAACTGTTTTAAATGTATATTGTGTTTGAATTAAAGCTTCCAGTCGGAGGAAATTTTGGGAGGTGTGTTTGTTTTTTTGCCTACAGGTAGAACCAAGTCTAATTTTAACCTCTTACGCACACTGTATACCTATTTCCTTTGTGTGCTGTAATAATTGGTTTACTCTGATCTAATCATGTTTGGAAACTGCCTGCCTCTGTCAGCTGTGCACCCCACCCCCCCTTTCATCTGCTGTCAGAGATGGAGTTTGTAGTTCACAGGCCGTCTGATGAACACTTTGATATTTAAAGGACGTGCTCTGCTGCCAGCCCTTGAGTCACACGTGCGCAAACATTTTAGAGTTCTTTCAGATTTATGCTGTTTCTCTGTAACATCATCAGTTTCCAGCACACATGGGTGATGGAGGGTTCTGCAGTAGTTGTGCCTGCAGAGGTGATTAATCCAACAGCTTCTAGGCCATTTAGCTGGTCGAGCTGCTAGAAACTAAAATCACATATGTACTTAAAAATTAGATAAACACAAGTTTGAATTATTTTTTATTTCTCCCCTCGATATTCCTCAAATTTTATGACATGTATTTATGAGAATGCTTTTTAAAACATTTGTTTCACAGCCTTTTTGTGCTTATAAACATGGTAATCCAGCCTCAAAGGTCAACTTTGCTGAAAAAACACTTTTTTAATTATAGTTTCTGATTATAATCTGTCACTCTGAAGGTTTCATGCAGGCTGAACATGGAAATAGTCTCCTACACCTATCCCCTGCATTAGCTTCTGATAGAAAATAGATAGTGAAAACTACAATTTGAAAAATAACATTCACTTAACATTCATAGACTCACTCATCTTGACTCACAACAGGGAAGGCTGTTGTTTTAGCATCCAGAAAACAGAATGTCTTGATTAGCAGAAGATTAGCGTTAGCATCTCCACCACACGGCAGAACTCCTCCAGGCTTGTGTTTGTTGAGAAAAAACATCAACGTTTAATATCAGTGGCAGTGGTAGAGTCATGTTGCTGTTAGCCAATCAGAGGCAATATGTCCAAATATTTGGAAAAAAGACTCCAAATCCTGCCGTGCTCTGCCGCTTTCTCCTACAGCTGAAGTCTACGTCCTGGAACGGGCACACCGGAGCTTTTTCTCCATAGAGGACCACTTACAAGGCTTTAATTCCTAATAGAGACCACTCCAAATGTATTAAAAATTCAAGTAAACCTGATCTTTAAAAGGGGTTATCGATCATTCAAACCGTATGGATCTCTATTTGAAAATCTCTTTCCTGACCAGGATGTTAGGGTTAAGCTTCACCGATGAGCTAGCTTGTCCGATTGCAGCCAAGACCAAATAATGTTGCTCTTATCCTAAAAAAAGCTCAGTATTTCATTTCATAAACCTTTAAATCACATTTAGTTTTTTATTACATGTTTTTTCATGATGTAGAATTATTAAGAAATTCCTGCTGGACTTTACCCCTGACAACCAATCAGACTTGATTTTTATGTCCGTTAAACACAAAGACATTATGCAAATTGTATCAGTTCTACCCACCATTTGTAAACTTCACACCCATGAAACAAGGCTGTTACTGAGGTCGTAAAGAATGGGTCAGATATGAATTATAACCGTTACACTGGAAACCCTTTAAGAACTGTGATCGTAAATCTTTTCCTAGGATACCTTGTTAATAGTTTGGTCCAAACTCAAAGAAAGACCGCAGACAGAATTATGGACATCAGGAGCATCCACACCAACGTGTTGTTGGATTTCTGTTAATATTTTAACCTTTTTGGGTTGGCAGGTTTTATCAGACATCACAAAAAGAACCTAATCAAACACGTCAAAGAAAAAGCTGCTGCAGCCTTTTTCTATGTGGAAAGTTTCTTATTCGAGGAAACAAAAATCTCTAAAGTATTTCCTTGTCTTGTAAGATTTGATCTCAGTCTACTGTTATAAAGTGTGAGCAGCTTGTTTAGTGACGTCCCAAGGGGCTCAGTGAGAATACTGGAAGAATGAATGTTTACTGGAAGGAGAGGTTTTCAGGATCCCAAGAAAATGGGGCAATGACCTTTTGCAGCGATGGATTCTACTTTTGAGCAGAGAAAGGTGTTCATGATTGTTCATGCACAACTTCATTTGCTCTGAATATGAACAGTAACAAAATTGCATCTTGTTTTTAAAAAACTAGTTGATGCATATGCCCACAAAATCATCTTGCAGCAAACATGCAACTTAAAGATCTAGAAATATTAGAGGAAAACGACAGTTCAAGAGGTTAAATATGACCACTTGAAAAAACATCAGTCCCAGACGATTAGGTTAAGGTAGTGATTAGCAAATATTAGCACATCACCAACTAGACTCTTTTTCAAAGGTGAAAAAAGTAGATTTCTCCTGACTGGCTTTAAAAAAAAGGTTTTCAGGGAGCAAACAGTAACTTTCTAAGATGATTTATTTTTCATTTCTATAAAAAACATACAATAAAATAAAGTAGAATGTTACATTTTCTGATTTAGTCAAATATTTTCATGTCTTGAGTTCACAAATCTGAACATAAAACAGTCAGTTTCATGTTTTTTTTCTTTTGAGCAGCCCTGTATGATGAATGAGGAAAGAAAAAACCATGTTTGGACAAAAGGCTGATTTTCTCTGTATCTTCTAAAACCTTTTTGCTCGTCTTTCTGAGCTCAACAAAAATATTTTCTTTTGGAAATGAGTAAAAACATCATATAACTGCTCAATAAACCATTCTTCATCAGCCTGAGTCACACACAAGCTTCTGTACGCACGTCTGTATGAGCTGCTTTTATAAAGATGGAAAAAATTGGAACCAACAAACTTCATAATCTCAACATCGCTTTATTTAAGCCCCTTCAGAATAAACAACAGCATGTTGATCACAAATCTACATCAGTTAGCTTGCACTTTCCAGATATAATCATTTGACTCTTATTCTAAAATGTGGCCATAGAAACAATTGAAAAATGTATTTATAAATGATACACATATATAGTTTGTTAAATCGTTGGCGTTATTGAAGTCTAAATACAATATTAAGGTACGGAAATAACACTTTGGAAAAGCACCACTGAAATTCCTATCAGGAAAAAACAAAAACCCAGAAATATCAAATTCTCTTCAGTTGTCACATTACAATATTGCACTTAGATTACACGTTTAATACCAACAATATTGCCATGTAAAACTAAAAGATCTGTTGAAGGCACCGAGAATCTGATTGTTGTGCTCACAGTGATTTCAATCTAAAATCTTTCAGGCTTGAGGGTACTGAGGTGAGCTGAAGGTCCTGCTGCCTTTCATGGACCCGAGTCATGTCACATTTTACACCTGCAGCTGCTCCCGAGCTTTCTGTGTGTTTGAGGTTTGTTAGGCCCGCATGGCGAGAGCCAGGAACTCCTCCCGGGTCTTGGGGTCTTCTAGGTAAGCTCCCAGCATGGTGCTTGTCACTGTGCGGCTGTTCATCTTCTGAACCCCACGCATCACCATGCACATGTGCCTACACACAGAAACACACAAGAGACACGTCAGACTAGAAGCTGCAGCATCCAACATCCTCAAAGAAAACTTCACAGCCTGGACTGGAGAGAATCCATTTAGAGGCGGACTCCAGCAATTGTTCCACATCTAACTGTGTGTACAAAGTCAGACAGTGAGGAAATGGGAAGGCTGGTGCAGAGAGCGCTTCATTGTCTGTGAAATGAAAATGTTTGTATGAACACTGAGCATCTTTTGTGATGAGTGTGGTTTTGTGCGTGAACGCACGCTGCTTCTATAACCACGGCTACGCCTTTTGGCTGCAGAGCCTCGCATATCCCCAGGGCGATCTGCTTCGTCAGACGCTCTTGGACTGAAACAAACAAGGCAGCACTTTATTGCTCCAGATTTGACAGGATTTAATGCAAACTGGTTGTATCTCTTCTACTGGCTGCCTACCTTGAAGCCTCCGGCTGAAGATCTCCACAATCCTGAAGAAACCAGAGCAGACAACATGAAGAGAACTGATTATGATCACTCGCAATAATGATTAATCTGTTCATAAACACAGACTGGCATCCGTCCCTGACCGCTGTCCTTCAGCCAGGCCTCCCAACTTTATAAACTCATCCTCTGTGAATCATTCACCATACAGGATTCCCAGAATGCACTGAGAAAGATGCACCAACAGGCAGTTCATCGACAAACAGCTGAGTTCGTGGGTTCACATCAACCAAAGAGGCTGTGATAATAACTGAGGATTCCCACATGTCTGAAAGGATTTTCTCATGGCTCGATAGCGTTTGGACCTGCGTCTGACTAGAGGATGGCCAGTGGGCTCAGACTCTAAGCCTCCAGGTCAAAGCCCTGAGATAACAGAAGAATCCGTTCACCCGGCAGTAACACCTAGAAGCACACAGCCTCTATGACAGCAGGACAGGACGGTTGTGTCATGTTACCTTGCCAACTTGCTCAGTCCCACCACTTTTTTGTTTGGAATGTAGCCGACGTGAACCTACAGAGAGATGACGGTGGAAGCAGAGGTCACCGCTGAGATCTACCGCTGAGGAAAGCTGAATGTGGTGTTTGATTTGTGCACAAACATCACCTTTCCAAAAAAGGGCACCATGTGGTGCTCGCAGAGGGAAAACATGTCTATGTCCTTCACAATCACCATCTCGTCATGGTCCTCGTCAAATATGGCATTGTTGAGAACATCTGGTGGGTACAAAAACACACAGATGTCAAATAAAAGCAGAACAATCTACTCATTTATATCAGCTGTCATTACTGATTATTTTATTGTTTTAAACAATAAGAGATAAATATCTAAAACAAGACAAAAAACCTATAAACAAACACGATTTGTTTTCCTGTCTGGTTCTGGTGGAGGGCTTTCCTTCAGACCCGTGTTTGCTTCGATTTGTTTGAGTCTTGAACTGGTGTGAAACATTTCAATGGAAGGTATTTACATGATCTTCTTTAAAAAGCAAACATGTCTTCTACCTGTTTACATCCAATATAACTGTTGCTTGCTGCAATCACTTCTGTTTTTCAAGTAAAGATATTTGCGTTTTTCAAACCGTGTTTATTAATAGATGTTTATTTTAATTGTAATGTGGCTGAGCTAAACTGAACTCCAGCTGCTTTTATTGTTTACACCTCCATGTTTAGGAGCCACAGTCACATTTCTTCTCCATAACCACTGATGGTTTTTCATGCATACATACGTGATCCTGCAGGACTCACCCTCTATGGTCTCATGGTAACCCTTGGTGAGGAACTGGATGGCCTTGGCGGCGCGCAGCGGCGTGCGCAGCAGCCCTTCCCGGTCCGTGTCCTCCCCCAGGTGCCGCAGGATGCTGGTGTAGGCGGCCTCCAGCGCAGGTAAGCGGGACACATCCTCAGACTCCTTGCGGGACGTCTCGTGCTTGCGGTGCACGACGCCGGACTTCTTGGCGTCGATGATGAGCTCGCTGAATGAGTTGTTGCAGTGGAACACCTCCACGGTCTCTCCGGCCTTGCCGTTGCAGTGGGAGTTCATGGTGACTGGGAACAGAGAGGAGGCAGAGGCGGTGCTGAGGTGGAGTTGGGTAGACCTGCTCCGGGTCGCTCTGCTTTTTAATGAGGGCTGTGGGAGCGCACCGAGCTCCTATTGGTCAGAGAGCTGCATACGTCAAAAACACATCAACGGGGTCATCACGGACCCCCTCCGCCCGAATTCATGAGTATCTGGCATCACTTGACACTTAATGCATTAAGCGGATCTCCAACCCATTTGTTCCGATTATGTTTCGGGACTTCAATACACAAGCTTCTTTACGAGGCTCATGACATGGTTCTGCTTTTATTTTTGGTTTGCGGTTGAAGCTTGATTTGAGTTCTTTCGAGCCATGCAGGTTGTGTAAGAGGTTTCACACTGCCAGGCACTCCTGACCGAAATTTATCTGTGAATAATTAAGAATAAAAGAATAACTGATCTGCAGGAGTCATTAAAAAAACTTTCCAGATTACAGACCTTTCTGAGTGCTTCCAGGGACCGGCTCCCTTTGTTCATAATGTAATGTGGAGATGGAAGATGATAGTAAAGGTTAGATTGAAGTGTGGAAGAAATTAGGGAAAAGATCATTTCAGGAAAATATTTCAGAAATTTGGGAGATGAAGATTTACTTTGCAGCCATAGCGAAATATTGATATTAGACAAGAACCCAAAGTGTGACAAAATCTCCCCCATACCACCACAGCAGCATCAGCAGCCCGAACTATAACACATGCACCTGCTTTCATGTAGTTGACTCCATATTCTGACTCCATGGATGTTGGAGTGTGGTCATCAGGCACAAGTCCATATTTTAGGGCAGTGAGGGCTTACTAGCATGCTGGAGATCCGGCCCGGATCTAATCTGGGTTATGGCCATCCCCACAAATGACGAGGAATTCGATTACAGTTTTCCCAGTTGTTTACACAAGTTTTTTGAAAGCATGCCCCATATTGTCAGAACTCTACACACAAGTCCAAAAACACACACAATGGACAAAACCCTACAATTCTCCAGCAAAAACCCGACTCTACATTCTAAACAATGTAATTTCTTCTCAAAATGAAGTTTTGTTTCCAAATGACACACAAACCGTCACATATTTATAAGAGCCAGTTGAGCACTCATGTGTAATGTAAAACACTATGACCACTTCTTCTTCAGTCATCACAAGAAATTATTGTAAACTTTTTTGTGTTCAGTGCAACACTGTATACAGACAGTAGGTCTACATAAGTGCATAGCACGTAAAATATCTCAGTGTTTGTATAGAAAACACGCATGTTACCAATTTTATTTTACTGTTTTTTCCACACATAAACAATGTACACGATATTTTTCCAAACCAACATAAAGTTGCGTAGGCAGTGGTCTACACATACAAACAGAGAAATTTACTGAATACATTTAGTCAACACAAACAAACCAGAACAAAAAAACAACTGTGCTGCATCCTCTCCTGTTTCCATCTGGCCACAGCTCCTCATCCACACCAAGCAGAACAGGAAACTTTATTTGTCACCAAAACGGTTACATAAATTCATCCTATAACATCCTCATTCACACTCACATATAACAGTAAAGATCATAAGACTGTAAATATGTAAAAACACACCTACCGATGCTTACAGTAAGTTTATGGGTTCCTGAAGTTTCCTACAGTTAAGGGCAGTGATTGCAGCAGGGGAAATATCACTTAGCCAATCCAGCCACAAATAGCATCAACTGTTATATCTCCACATGCTTCTTTCATAGCTTGGAGGAGAGGCATGATTTCGGTCATACACTTTCCATCTCCACACAGAAAAAAATCCCTCAATAGGAACCAGAACCAGTGCAGCCTGGTGGAAATGATGTTGTCCTAAATGATGACAAACCTGAGTTGCTCTGGGCAATCGGTCTGATCTGGTGGAAGGGTTGTGTTGTGTAGGATGTCCAGGAACGTGATCAGTTGGGCGGTGTTGTAGGGGCCAAAGGTAGCATGGTGATGGGTGACATCATGGTTGGAAATCGCTGCTCTAACTCCTTAATTGTAATTATGTGTGACATGTTTCCCTTTTGATGAGTTATTATGTAAAGTAGGGAAACTGACTTCACAGTTTTGAATGACAGTGTGTTTGTTGTGAAAGAGATTTCCTTCATGACATTTGTGCCAAATGAAAAAAAAAATGTGTGTAATGTTTTGACAAAAGTGTGTTTTAAAACTGCAACGTAAGTGTAAAGCAGAGACTGTGTAGTTTAGCAGCATTGGTTAACCCTTTGACACATGAATTATGAAATCTTCAACCATGATTTTTTTCATTCATTTTTAGGTGTGAATGAAACAAATTTCAACAAATATTTTTTGTAACATTTAATAATTTACAAATAATTTATTACATGTCCACCTCAGTGGGCAGCGTGCATTCTGAACATGAAATATGTTGGCTTGACTTACTGAAGTCCAAATGGAGGGGCTCACATGCAATAAAGTATTCAAAAGCTGTGCAGTATTCAACAGCTAATAGCAATGATAATAATAATAATATTAATAATAATAATAATAACAAATTTGAGTACCTGTCCACTTGTCATGTTCTGTGTCCCTTTGTTCCCCAGCCCCTTCCTGTTCCCACTCTAGGCTCCCCTCTTTTGTCCTTCTAGTCACTCCCTGGTTTTTCTAGTTGTCTAGTTTTTGTTAGTCCTCTTCACCCATCTGGTTATTAGTGGTTTATTTTTGCCCTCTGTGTTTTAGGTTTAGTTAGATCCATGTTTTATAGGTTAATGTTTATCTGCCCTCCTGCCAAGCTCTTTCCCTGCCCATTTAGTTAATTGATTCCACCAGTTTCTCCTCAGCTCACACTCCTCGCACCTGTCACCTGTTTCCCTGATTACCTCCCTCTGTGTTTATAAGCCTTGTCTTGTCACTCTGTGGTTGTTGGTTCATTGCATTTGTCAGCGTGTGTTTGTCCTCATGGCTTCCTAGTATGTGCTCACGAATGAGTTTCTGTTCTGTTCAGTTCAGTTCAGTTTTGGTAAGATTAAGTTTGGTTTGTTTTTTTGGGGCTTTTGGACTTTGGCACATCCTCCTTTAAAGGATTTTCTTCAGAAGACCTCTCCTGCCTTGAGTCGTTCTGGGTTCTGCATTTTGGTTTCCACCTCCCCATCCTGACCGTCACAGCACTGTAGTGACCATTATGCATCTAAGGGTTAAGGGAGTTGGCACATCAGTCACATGTTGTAGTCATCGTGTCAGACGTCGAAGGAATTGTTGTGTGAACAATTGTGACAACTTGCGTCTTTCCAACTGTTAAGCATGAAAACGGATGTGTTTGGGGTTTTTATTTCAAGCTTAGACAGCCATCCATGATCTGAGCTGCTTCATTCACACCTAGGGACAATTTAGAGTCTCCAGTGAACCTGACAGCCATGGCCTGCAGGAGGAAGAGGGAGTGCCCAGATAAAATCCACGCATGCAATGGGAGAACAAGCAGAAAGACCACAGCCAGGGTTTGAATTAGTGACCTTGCTGCGAGGCAACAGTGCTGCCAACCTCACCACCGTGCAGCCCAGCAGTTACATTTTAGTGCTTTGGAGAATAATGGATTCAATACTGTCTACATCTAAACTCCCTTTCTTTCTAATTTGTAGAAACAGAGCTGAAGATTGAAGAATGACTGAGTCAAAACGATCTTTGGTGTCCACCTTCATATCCATCTGTTGATTGACTTTTTAAAGGTTTTAAGACCAAAGCTGTCCCACGTATCGCAGGTTTTCTTTAGCCTCCATCATAATACCACCAACAGTTTTACTGGTGGAAGAATGCCATGGTCATGTCTCGATTCTCGACAAAGCCGGTTGATTTCTGCTGGAGGAAGTGAAGGAGAACTCTTGAAGATACATGAGATTTCACGAACTCAGAAATGTGGACCATTCATTCAGAAGTAGGAGCCATCTCAACAGCGGAACTAACAGACACTAAATCAGAATTTTCAATCATTTTAATGAAACGCCAAAAAGAAATCTGATTTTTCATTCCAGCAGTAGCTCAGGAGGTAGAGTGGGCCAGCAATAGGAGAGTTGTAGGTTTGATCCCGGCTCAGAATGCTGCTGTTGTGTCCTTGGGCAAGGCACTGCCTGCTTGTGGTGCTCAGAGAGAAAGGTGGCTCCAGTGCTCGGCAGCCTTGCCTCCATCAGTGCAGCCCTGGTGCTGCAATGTAGTTCATCACCACCAGAGTGTGTGCGTGGGTGAACATCTGTGTTGTAAAGCACCATGGGGGTTTTTAGGACTCTAGAAGGCGCTATATCAGGCTATTTACCATTCCTCCAACATGTATTTATGTTACTCATGCTGAAAATCCACCTTTAGTATTCTCTGTGGTACACTCAGGAAACTAAATCACGAAGCAATAAAAAGCGGAGATGCACACAGAAAATGTCGAGCACACTTTGTATAAAACACAACCATAGCGGCTAAAGTCCTTCAGCATCCTGATGGAGGTTTGTGGTCACCAACTGGTGTCACAAGAAATCAGCTTGATATTTAAAACTCACCAGCGTCACACACACACACACACACACACACACACACACACACACACACACACACACACACACACACACACACACACACACACACACACACACACACAGGGTTTGGTAAATTGAGCGCTTTAAGAGCTCAATAGATATATTACCTCTACTTATGACCAATAAGCTGTGATACTCTATATAAATATAGAATATCAACCTGCTTGGTCTTTACGGTGTTTAATCAGAAGATTCTAGGTTTCTTTGTTTATTCAGGGTTTGTAAACATTTAGTTTTGATTCAGGAAAGAGTCAGGTTTGTAAAAGTAAGAATTTAATTAACAAACAATTAAAACATGACAGGTTAACTAACATTTACTGTGAGTGGATGGATCTAGATGGAGCAGGTGTAGTGTATGGTGCCTATGTGTGAATGTGATGTTATCAGAACTTCCGTATCTAGGAGAGCTGAGTTCTGGATGTAAGAGAATTTGGTTTGCGATGAGCTAAGAAGTTGATTATTATCAAAAGGCATCAGACGCTATCTGTGTGTCTACTTCACCCGTTCTCTAAGACCCTCATCGTGGATCCAAAGGTCAGAGAGGTCGGATGACCTCTGGCACCAAGGGCTGTAGAAACCGTAGTACTGACTCTCCAGTCCAGAGATGTCTCAGGTCAAGACAGATGGATGGAACCGCGCGTCTGTGACTCTTTAAGGAGTCGGAACAATATTAGCTCGTTCTGCAGGGACTGTTTGCTGTATTGCTTCGCAGGTGCAAAAAGATTTTGACGGCGTGTCAAAAGCTTTGATGGGTTAGGGAGGTTTTGCTTCAGATGGCCGGTCTGAAGCTTTCTCAAGAACTGATGGATCACCGGAGTGATTCGGTTTTAATGTTCTCATGTTATGATTTGTTTAGCCAACCAGAGGTTGACATGTTGAGGAATATTACCAAGACAACCTCAGAAACACGCCTTCCTTGATACCGGATGCTCTGATCTGGGGTAAAGGACTATCTATGTGTCATGAGTTTAACTTAACTTTATTTTATCCTTGTGTGAGTGCAAATGGTTATGACCTTGTCATATAAACATGCTGAAAGATATATAAACCTTTCAATGTAATCCTAACATAACATTCATTTCAATCACTCAAGCACAGATTAATGAAACATTTCATTATATTATAATTATTATAAGTAGCAATAAACAAACGTTTATTTAATGATTATTTAACTTGTGAGATTTAAAAGTTCACAATTGATTTAAGAAATCATTCTTTGATTTAGCAACTAATCCGAGCTGCGAATGTTCCTTATTCAGAGGCATGAAAAATCCTGTAGGACGATGAGGGAAGCTTGGACCTTGAAGAGAGAACATCATTGTTGACATTACGTTATCACGTGTTCAGAGCTGCAGAGAGGCTCTGAGCTCCAGCTGATGGGATGAAGGCAGGCCGATTTAAAGGGAACACATGCAGTCTCGTGTCTCCATTTTGACCAGATGTTGAATGGTCAAACTGTACCTAAAAAGAACACATATATTTGAATAAAATGGCCATCATGTAATCGTGCCATTCTGAAGAAATAAATGCATGCATGCTTTTACTCAAAGTGCACTTAGCAAAAGGAGTGACCCATTTTCCTGGAAAAGCCTCAGCCTTTATCTAATAACATTAGTAAGGCAGCTCTCCGTGTCTTTTTTCTCTTTAGAAAAAGTACAATATGTGACCTACAGTGCATTCTTCCGCTCACACGTATAATTAGTTTGCTATTGTTCAGAGAAAGACAAAGTATTCAGTTTTTATATGAAAACACAAAAAATCAGCTTCTCAAAAGTTTATTTAGTATATTTTTGTCAATAAAACAACAACAGTTTGAAGCTCCAAACTAAAGTTCAGACAGTAAAGTAGTTTTCCAATTTTGTCTTCATGGCTTTGCTGGATTTATGTTCTATCTTATTCTGTCCGAAGAACACCAGCTGCTAGTTTTTACTTTCCTTGCTATTTGTGGCTTTTGGTGAAAAGCATGTGTCTTGTTAAATATTTATTAGTTTCTTTTTTAATTAGGCCTTAATTTTTAACTAGGCTAAAAGTTTATCTGATTCTATTAATCCTAAATAATATCAAAAAGTGAAGCTCTCGATTTACCGGTCGATCTACGTTCCTACCCTCACCTATGGTCATGAGCTTTGGGTAGTGACCGAAAGAACGAGATTGTGGATACAAGCGGCTGAAATGAGTTTTCTCCACTGGGTGTCTAGGCTCTATCTCTTAAAGAAAGAAGGTGAGAAGCTCGGTCATCCAGGAGGGGCTCAGAATAAACCTGTTGCTCCTCCATCTTGAGAGGAGCCAGTTGAGGTGGCTCGGGCATCTGGTTAGGATGCCTCCTATAGCCTCCCTGGTGAGGTTTTCTGGGCACGTCATACCGGGAGTAAGTAAGTAAGTACATTTTATTTATATAGCACTTATCACAGACAAAGAATGACAAAGTGCTTCACGTAGATCAAAATAGAATAAAACATAAAGTCATAAAATCATAATAATCTCAACGACCTAGAGGACACACTGGCGGGACTGTGTCTCTCAGCTAACCAGGGAACACCTTAGGATCCTCCCGGAGGAGCTGGCCCAAGTGGCTGGGGAGAGGGAAGTCTGGGCCTCTCTGCTCAGGCTGCTGCCCCCGCGACCCGACTCAGGATGAGCGGACAATAATGGATGGATAGTAGAAAAGTTTAATTGACAAATGGTGAGATTCAGTAAAGGTCAAGAGACAGATACATGTCTTTGTGTTGTTAATTTCAAAGGCAAAAGTGTTCACAGTCTTTCTCAAAACAAGTCCCCAGAGGTAGCTCAGAATGAGAGAAAACACACAGTTACAGTATATAGTCCCGCAAACATGGACCCTCCATTTGGTGGAATCTGTTCTTTGGATGTGGACAGGTAACTGCATCCTTGTTGCAGGGCAGAAGAGCATGTTTTTGGTGCATCGTGTTTCTGCAGGTGAGTGCGGTCAAAGACAGGAAGGTCTATTCCCCAGAACAAGGTGCTTTGCATTCCTAGCAGGGTGTATATGTCTGCAGGTTCATTGTTTGGTAATCAGTATGGAACAAATATGTTACATTCTAGTTGTCTGAGCAGTCAAACAGCCTAAAAATGGAACAAACACATTCTGTTCTAGCTGCACGTCAGTCAAACAGTATATGTATAAAATTTAGTTACAGACACACAATAACAGTTTTAAACATGGAATAATTCTAACAAACAACAAATACTAATGTTTTCGTACAGTGGTAAACAATAGATTTTTTTTAGTTGTCCTAAATTATAAAAAGTTTTGCATTGGCATCAGATGACGTGTCATAGGATGTGATGTCACTGCCGTCGCTCGATCATATTCAGTCTAGCTAATCGGGGTGTGATGTAGGTGCTGTCCTATAACAGTGTTTGCTGGCTGCATCTAAGTTAATAAATGCACCTGATAAACCATCCTGTAGGCATCTTTGACATGTCTTGATAGTGGTGGTGAATGTTTGTTTTGCATGTTTTAATGCTGAAGCCAAGTTCCTGAAACCTCCATGCTAGATGTGAGACGAATCATAAGAAATCAATGCAACAACATCAGTTATGTCACACAAGTAGCTGAAGGGAGGTGATTAAAGTAGTTTCTTGATTCTATTCAGGTTTTTTTGTTTCAAAGATGTGTTAAATAATAGGAGCACTTTGTTTGTTAATGCTTAATAATGCACAAATAATGTTAATAAAGTGACCCTTATTGTAACGTGTTACCATTACTTATGATATATTGTTTTCCACATAATCACTTCAGAAAGTTGGAGCTGAAATAAAAGATCAGGTGTATTTATTTATTTATACATATTTTCTTTGAATTTAATGTTAAATAAATGTTTGGGCCAAATAAATAGTTGAATTAAACAGTCATCATAATACCTCCATTATCTCTTTGAGTTATGTATTCTTATTTACGCTGGTTATTATAGATGACGGTAGTGCACATTTGTGCCCATGCTCCCTTTGAAATAAAACCAACGAGGAAGAAGACGGGGCTCGGTTCGTTCCATGGTTCCGGTTCTAACGTTCTAACGTTTCCATGGGAACAGAGCTTGTGGCTACGCAACTTCCTGTTTGGCTCCGTGTTTGGCGGGATTTTCCAGCATGGCGGTGCAGCCGAAGCAGAACCTGTCCATGGACAGCGCGGCCGAACACGGCTTTCTGAGCTTCGTTTTCTTGATGCCGGAGAAACCGGACACTACTTTTAGGATATTTGACCGAAACGACTATTACACTGTTCACGGGAAAGACGCCATATTTGCTGCGAAGGAGGTTTTTAAGACGAATGGGGTCATCAAGTATTTAGGTTCAGGTAAACATGGTAACCGTGCACCAACAGACTGGGTTAAAGCTGGTAGGAGGCCACAGTTAGGATATAGCAAGCTATGCTAGCTCTCTGTTTAGTACTAGTAAGATTACATTTGTTTTTAATGTGTACAACGCTGTAGAAGAGTACTCCGATGGATTTTAGTGCGTAAACTGTCTAAATGACTAATAATTAAAAACGTGCGATGGATTTCATCCAGTTTGTTGGCTTGTTTTACCAACAGGAAGTCGAAAGCTGGAGAGTGTGATCCTGAGCAAGCCTAACTTTGAAGCCTTCGTGAAAGACCTGCTGTTGGTGAGACAGTACAGAGTGGAGGTGTACAGGAACCACAGCAAGAGCAGCAAGGAGCAGGACTGGAGGATCGAATACAAGGTAACTGTCCTGGGACTGCAGCAACATGGGGAGGGTCCAGTTCCAGGTACGGGAGGCTAAACTAACTTCTGAGGGACAAACATGATCAAAATAGTCTTTTTCTGGGTGGAGCTTTTAGGAGCAGAACATTTGTCATTAGTGGGTTCATTCAGGCCCGGTTTGCAGCATCCAGTCTCACTCAGTCATTTGTGTCCAGTATTCATTAAATAATGAAAAGAAAGGAGTGATTCTAAACAACACGTAATGCAGAGACATGAAATCAGAGATGTGCACATATTTCAAATGAAACATACTGCACAGAGAGTAAGACATTGTGCTTCTTTCTTTCTCCTAACTCAGGCCTCTCCAGGGAACTTGACTCAGTTGGAGGAGGTTTTGTTCAGCGGGGGAACCGGAACCGAGGGCTGTGCAGGAGTTGTTGCGGTGCGATTCGCAACTGGAGCTGATGGACAGCGTGTGGTTGGCGTGGGCTACGTGGACGCAGCACAGAGGACTATGGGAGTGTGTGAATTTCCAGACAGTGAGATCTTCTCCAACCTTGAGTCCCTGCTTGTCCAGATCAGCCCCAAAGAGTGTCTTTTAGCTCAGGGGGAATGCAGCACTGATGGAAACAAGCTGCGGGAGGTATGTGCTGGTGAGACGTGTCGGTTTTACTGCACTCTGCTCATGTTTCTGTTTATTTGGTAGGCGCTTTCATCAAACGTCACTTATGAAAATACATGTTTTGGGTCTGTATGCAGAAAGGCAGCAGCTGGAGTTTGATCCTGCATCCAAGGCAGCAGCGCTTCCCTAGCCTGGCAAGCCAGACTAAATAAATGTATTATTTAGTCTGGCCACGCTCCATTGACGGCTCTCGGTTGTGGGGCGGGTTCTACCGTTGTCTTTCAAATGATCTCCGCATGCTACTGGACAATGAATGTGACATACTCTTGTTTCACTCTGTTGCATCATCCCACCCACCAGGCATATAGAGTGCCCTGATTGGCCCACAAAGCGGATAAAGCTCTGTGATTTGTTCACTAAGCAGATAGAGCACTATGATTGGCCCACCATTATGGACCAATCACAGCTCTTTATGTGTTTGAAACCCCTCTAGAGAGCTGTGATTGGCTAGCCAGAGTCCTGGTAGGAGCTGCGGAGGTTCCAATGGAGCATGCCTAGACCATTCTTTGCAAAGCAAGAATTTGGTCCAGTTCACTAGGCTAGCGCTGCCCTTCATGTGCCTTCATCTTTAACTGTAAATGTTCCTAAGCCTTTGTTGTGTTGGTGCAGGTGGTGCAGCGTGGTGGTATGCTGGTGTCTGACAGGAAGAGAGCTGAGTTCAGCAGCAAGGACATTGTTCAGGATCTCAACAGGCTGCTGAGATCTAAGAGTGGAGAGATGGTGGCGAGCAACACACTACCTGAGCTGGACAAGCAGGTGACTTTTACACTGATAATGACCCAGTACAGTTACTCAGCTGGAGCATTCTGACCAGCATCAATTCAGATGAGTCCAAATTTGTCGATATTTTAAAATCTGATCATGCATGAAAAGTAGATTAGCATCTACTGAAAGAGTTCACATGATACATAAAGTCTGCAAGGTCTCAGCTTGTGATCAGACTTCTTCACAAAGTCTGTTGTGGACCTCCTGATGATAACATCAGTCATCCAGATCTCACCAGACCTCCTCAGCATGCCAGGCATTACATCTGAATAGATTTCTGATGATATGTTAGTCTGTTTAAACTAAAGCCTCTGATGAGTGTACAGCTGTACTTGGAGACCGTACCTCTGCTGAGAGCTGCATTATTCTGAAGCAAAGCTATTTATTTAGTTTTTGTGATGCTAATGAGTATTTAATTGACCTAAAGCAATACACTTCTGGGATTTTATAAGTGTAAAATATAAAAAGAGAGTATGTGCTAAATGCATTCATTTATTTTTGGCTTTGAGATTCCTCCTTAGAAGAAGAAGAAGAAAGTATCATTTCTATAGCGCCTCTCAAGGTAAAAATCACGAGGCGCTTCACAAAAACAAAAATGTAAAAATATAAAAAAGAATTTAGAAAATGGTTAAAAATATATTTAAAATGAGCAAAAAATAGACAATTGTGATTAAAAAACAAAATGTTAAGAAAGAGAGAGAGTGAACAGGAAAGAGGGAAATCAGTGGATCCTGAGGAAGGTGGAATAGGTGGGGAGAGCAGAATAAAGAGAGAGTGGTGAAGAAGGTCATACAAAAGCCAGCTTGAACAAGTGAGTCTTCAGCTGCTTTTTAAAGGAGACCACTGAGTCCACTGATCTCAGGCTCAGGGGGAGAGAGTTCCAGAGTCTGGGGGCCACAGCAGCAAATGATCTGTCACCTTTGGTCTTTAGCCTGGTGTGCTGCACAACCAGTAGGCTTTCATCACTGGACCTCAGGGACCTGCTGGGGGTGTAGGGACTAAGAAGATCACCAATGTAAGATGGTGCTTGTCCATGTAAGGCCCTATAGACCAGAACCAGGATCTTGAAATTAACCTGAAGTTGACTGGCAGCCAGTGAAGCTGGAGGAGAAGCCGGGTGATGTGGGTGTGTTTGGAGGACTTGGTCAGAAGCCGAGCACAGGCATTCTGAAGCACCTGTAGACGGTTCAGGGAGGTTCTGCTCAGACACGTGAAAAGAGAGTTACAGTAGTCTAAGCGTGAGGAGATGAAGGTGTGGAGAACTGTCTCAAGTTCAGAGCGGGATAGAATGGGACTCAGCTTAGCAATGTTCCTGAGATGGAAGAAGGAAGAGCGAACAAGAGAACTGACATGAGAATCCAGGGTGAGAGCTGGGTCAAAGGTCACGCCAACATTCCTGACAGAAAGTTTGGTGTGAGAAGCAAGCTGACCAAGAGAGTCTCTGACTTTGGGAACCAGCTTGTCTGGGTCACAGATGAGGATCAGGTCCAGCAGGACCAGAACAGAACAGTCCCCTACATCACTGTGGTTCAGAAGGTCATTAGAGACCCTAAGAAGAGCTGTTTCAGTAGAATGAGCTCTACGAAAACCTGACTGGAAGCAATCATAGATGTTATGTTCATCAAGAGCAGCTGTGAGTTGTTTAGCCACAAGCTTTTCCAAGATCTTGGAGATGAACGGAAGTTTAGAGATGGGTCTGAAGCTGCTATGGAGAGAGGGGTCAAGACTCAGTTTTTTAAGAAGCGGGTGGATTACAGCGTTCTTAAAGTAAGCAGGGACCTGACCGGAAACCAGAGAAGCATTAATAATGGAGAGCATGCTGGGACCGATGGACTGAAAAGCACTTTTACACAAAGATGAGGGTAAGATGTCGAGGGGGCATGCAGAGGTCTTCATAGAGTTAACTAGTTTGGTTAACTCAGGCAAAGAAACAGGAGCAAAGCTATCTAGGATGATGGGCCTGGTTGGAGTCGGGAGAGGCAGCGATCAGGCTGAAGGAGAGATGCTAGATCTAACCTTATTGACTTTGTCCACAAAGAAAGACAGAAAGTTCTCACAGTCTGCAACAGAGTGGATGGAGGCTGTAGGAGTGGCAGGAGAGACGATGCTGCTGATGGTGTTTAAACAGCACCTTGGGGGTCCCTTTGCTCTGGGACACCAGGTTGGAGAAATAGGAAACCCTAGCATCTCTGACTGCAGAGTTAAAGGATGTCAGAAGATCCTTTAGGTGCAGCAGATGGACGTGGAGATGGGTTTTCTTCCACAAACGCTCAATATTTCTGCATTGGCACTTCAGGCTGCAAAGGCTGTCATTAAACCAGGGAGTTGGGTTCACTGCAGGAACTGATCTGGTTCTGACAGGACAGATGTTGTCCAGAATGGAGAGGCAGTGCTCGTTAAACTGAGAAGTTAAGGAATCTGGGTCGTTATCAGAAGAACAGGGGGGATCAAAAGCAGCAGAAACATTGCTAGCTGTGCTCTCATTAAGAAAACGAGAACTAACCATACGGCGAGCAGGAGGTGGGGACGCAGAAACTGACAAGTTAAAGAAAATGCAATGGTGATCTGAAATATAAACATCCTCAGGACAAACACTGTCAGCATTTAGACCCAGGGTAAAACAAGGTCCAGAGTGTGCCCCCTGTTGTGTGGGGGGCCAGAAACATGCTGGGTAAAGGTGAAGGAGTCCATAAGGCTGGAGAAATTCATGGAAAAATGATCAGAGGGATCATCAACGTGGATGTTAAAGTCACCAACAATCACCAGTCTGGACAGCTTCAAAGTGGAGGATAGAAAGTCACTAAACTCCTGAAGGAAAGAACTGTTTGGACCAGGTGGACGATAAACTACAGCATAGAGCTGAAACGATTCCTCGAGTACCTCGAATAATTCGAGTACAAAAAATCCTCGAGTCAAATTCTCTGCCTCGAGGATTCGTTTAATTCATATTTAATTAATTCATGGCTTTGCAAACGCACGGGGTCATGTTTCACCCAGACCGAAATAAGTGACGCACATGCCCACTGGACTGAATGCACACGCGAGTAGCGAATATAACTTAACTTTCTCTTAAGCTATGGCGGACAACTTGTACCCCGGTGGAGTGAGAAAAAGACAGAAAATGTCAAAGGTGTGGGACCATTTTTCATGTCGTAAGGCGGAAAACGTAGTCCAGTGTAAATACTGTAACAACATGGATTTAGCCTACTACAACACCACATCCTCCGTGCTGCAGCACCTGTAAATGTCACTTCTGCAAGGGAACTCGGAGCCTCTACAAGATAATGCTTTTTAGCCTGTATTTCTATATATTCTGCAGGCACTGTGCGACTTTTTCGTTTGTAGCACTCAGTTTCAGCTCACACCATACATCTGGTAGCAACACGTCGGACTTAAAATGTGCTAAAAATAGCAGTTTTTACACAACACGTCGGACTTTTTATTGTGTTGTTGTCCGTTGTCCCTCGGGGTTTCTGCAGGAGGACACGGGTATTTATGAGTGGCGGAGGAAAACGAAAGAAAGTAAATAAATGTTTTGTGATCAGTATAATTTGACAAAACCACAGCAAACATGCTTTCTCGACAATCCTTGTTAGTGTGAGAAAAAAAAGTGTAGAAATTAAAACGGACGTGTGTTAATAGGGAAACAGCCGGCGAGCTGTTTGCGCCGTGAGCGGTTCTGGTTCTGTTTGGGCCGCAGCCGCTCGCAGCGCTACTTCAACAGTTATCCTCCTAGTTATTGTCTGGCTTGCAGGCTAGCAGATTCTCGCACGAGGAGAGAATCGGCTCAGGTTGTATACTTATTTTTTGCACAGGCATTTGTTTACTGTGAAGTAAAGTTGAAGTGCTGAAGTTATGCAAACTAATTTTGAATAAAACTTGAAGAATAACTGGCAATTGCTTGCTCATTTTAAGAGGTCTTTCATAATTATAACATGCTATTTGATATCAAATCAAATCACTTTTATTGTCACGTCACATGTGCAGGTACACTGGTACAGTACATGCGAGTGAAATTCTTGTGTGCGAGCTTCACAGCAACAGAGTTGTGCAAAAATACAGTAATGTAAAAACAAGTAAAATATAAAAATGGCTAATCTAAGTATACAAATGAATAAAGTAAACAATAAGATAAGAGATATAAAATGTACAGAGGTTGGTATGTGCAAAACAGTGGCATTAATGTACAGTATGGAGCGTGTAATGTTGGAACTTGGTGGAGCTCGCGACGAGGCAGCCATACTCGGCGCCATCTTGGCTCATCAATATATGATATAATGGTTTACAAACACAAAAGAGTAATTTATTAGAGTACTCGATTAATCGAAAAAAAGATTCGATAGAGTACTTGATTACAAAAATATTCGATAGCTGCAGCCCTACTACAGCACAGTAGAATGGGTCCTTACCATCTACATACATATATGGACAATGGGTTTCCATAGACTCCAACAATAAGTTTTTGTACTAAAATGGGAGGTGGCCACCACCGTCATTTTGACCGTGTCACAGGTTCCGTCAAGCCCAGACAATTCCATAAAAGGGAAGAGAGGTGGAGCTGAGGGTGGGGCTGTAAGGCTGGGATCAACTGACGACACCCAGTCGAACTAGCTACAAGCTAACCTGAAGCTAACCCAAAGCTAATGCAGAGGTGGGAACTAAGCTAACGGAGGTAGCAACCTAGCTACAACCGGAGTTAACTGTGCACAACACCAGAGCTTCTGAGTCAGAGATACGCCGGGCTGACCGCTGGGTAAAACCGGGTGGAACACAGAGGTCTCCGAGACCTCCACAAGCCGGCAGCCGCACAGCAGACAAGCACCGCTGCAATCTGAGATGCGCAGAGCTGCCGCTGGGGAGAACCGGGTGGAAAGGTTTCCATCCCAGAGCTCCACAAGCCGTCAGCCCGCGCAGCACACAGAAGCCGCGATCAGACAGAGATGCACCGAGCTGTGGGGAGGGGAGGACCGGGTGGAAAACAGAGGTCTCCCGAGAGCTCCACAAGCCGATAGTCGGAACCCAGCTCCACCAACATGTTATATTTCATCCCATTTTCTAAAGTGCAGCATTATGTTAAATGCACTGGGTTTGACCCTTTTACATTTAAATTTCATGGTTAAACAGTACATGTTAAAATCTAAGCTCAGCTCAGCAGTGACCTAAAATACATAAATATATTTTTACTTACCGTAAAAAATGAAGTGGAGACTCCTTGGACGCTCTATTAGTGCAATTAATGCCACAGCAAGTCATTTTGTCCAACAATTGCACAAAAAATATCCAAAAAAGAATACACAAACACAGAGACTCAAAATGCCGGAGCAGTTTCCAAGCCAGACCGAGGCTCTACTGAGGCCTTTCCACGGAGCTAGCTCTGTGGTCACGTGGGTCGGATGCTCATTAATTATACAGAATTTTAGGCTTTTAATACACTTGAAACAGAAGAGTGAGAAAAAAATTCACCCCCCTCAGAGTTGTCTTGAGTGTAAACTAGATAATTTAAACCAAAAACATGTTCTGGTTCCAGGCTGTAAACATGTTTATTTCTGCTGTGAAAATGGTATTTTTAACATGGGAGTCAATGAGGATTTGCTCGCTTCTGACACCAGCCCCCAGCGGATGAGGGTGCAACTGCAATTTTTGGTACTTCCGGGTTGAGACCAATTTCTGAGCTGCATTGTGGGGGCTTGGTCCTTACGCCCGACTTTAATCAGCTGCAGTTCAAAGGAAGCAAAGTGACCAGAGGTTGTAGAGCTACATGGAAGATGGTCTCTGAAAACAACAGCTAGGCCTCCACCACGACCAGAACCCCGGGGCTGGCTAAGAAAAGAATAACCACTCGGGCAGAAAATCCAGGTTTGTAGAGAGAATTAAATCATTGAGCAGGAAGGACTTATTGTTAACAGAGTGGGTGTTTAATAGAGCCATGCTGAGTGAGGTGGAGGAATCAGAAACTACAGAAACAGCTGGAGTTAGAGGACGTAAATTAGCAGAGTTAGATCCACGTTGTTTATAAAAACCACTTATGGAGGGAACAGGAGGAGAAACCATTGAGGAATGAGGATAAACCGACCTTAAAAAACTTGGACGGAGAAACCGCGCGGCAACGCGGCCTGGCGGGAATGCGGAAGTGTCGCTCAAGTCGCCAAACAAAGGACAAGAAGCTAGAAGATCATGCCGATGTTTACTAGATAAACCACGCTTTAAGAGAAGTCTTATTCTCACCTGGATTCCTGCTCGTTTACCTCTTTTCCTCCGACGTTTTCCCGGGACCGGATAAACATCGCTGGAGGCGTGCTGGTTGGGATAGTCGTTTGGCTCTGGGCCAGTGCGCCACTCAGGTAAACAAACAGTGAGGTACGTCCTCGGTGCAGACAGGAGCAAGGTGGAAAGGAGGAGGTTAGTGGAGAAAAGTTTGGCCGGTGACTGCGGCTAAGCCAAGCAAAAGCGCCATCTTGTTACCAACCGGAAGTATATCACCTCATTTATAAATTGTGTGACTTAATCTATTCAACTGTTATGTAATTTACTGATAAATGAGGGTGAGTTTTATGGTTTCAGCATCGTTTCAGATCGGCGAGGGGAAGAAACACCTTGTGAGGAGGCTTGGGCAGTATTACGGTAATACCGTATACAACACTGTTAAAAATAACAGCAGTATCAGTGACAATACCGTCAAGGAAAAATAAAAAATAAAAACTGTAGTGCAGTTAAGAAGAAAATAATTAAATGTAAAAAATAATTTAATGTGTAAAAATTTATTTTAATTTGTAATTTTTTTTTTTATTTATTAATATGTAATGGCTGACTTTTAAAGACATTCCATAAAGTTTTTGAACATGACGTCATCGTCTGACAGCATGGAGGGAAGAGAGACCCACCAAGAGAAAGACGAGGAGAAAGATGGCTGGTCTAAACAACTTCTTCAGTTTGGAAGTATTTCGGGTTCCAAGCAAGAGAGCCACGTTCCCCATCAACGAGCGTTCCTCGTGCGATAAAGATGTGACGATGAGATGCGGTCCTGTCAGCACTGCAGAGAAACACTCCAGAGCTGAAATAACAGCCTATTTGAAGCCTGTTATTCAAGGAGACGACGAATCACTTTCCTGGTGGAAATATGCTGGTTATCTTCCCCAGATGTTGTTACTTGCCTGAAAGCCTGCGTAACTGTGCCACAAGCTCACCATCGATGCAGGTTTTCAGCACTGCAGGGAAAGTTGTCGGTCCATAACGTGCAATGCTGTACCTGGAAAAGGAAAAATGCTGTTTTTCTTGGTGAAAAATCTTATTAATATACTGCCTTTTTAAAAATGAAAGGTGTTAATATTATTATGTACGTTTATTGTTTCAGTAATAAATGTTTAGGATTCAGTTTCTGAATGGTGAAGGTAATGTCATTTGAGGCTTATGTCATAATTCTTAATCAGTAACGGTAGTGCCGTACACCGTGGTAAAATGTGGACAAATGGACAAAGTTTAACGGAATCAAAGTTTGGATGCCACCCAAGCCTACTTATGAGGTTTCAGAGACAAATTACTTATCTAGATGGGTCTAAAACAATTCAGTGCAAATATGCATTTTAAATTAATGGATAGTTGATGCAATCAGGATGATGTTTCAGTCTGTTTATGTTTTTTTAATCCTAAATCACCAGAAAAATCCAGTTTTTGTAAGAATTAATTATAAGACAACATTTATATTAATTTGGACATTTACATCTTGATCTTATTTTTATTTGCCGTAAACGTAATGACATTTGTATAATGTAACCATTTCTATAAAGGTCAAGCTGCATTGGCCTCATTTGAACATGGTGCGATTAAACACAGGTTTGATTTAAGTTATCACCTGTGGCTTCATTCACAGGTGGCCATGTCGTGTTTGGCTGCAGTGGTGCGTTTCCTCGAGCTGCTTTCAGACGAGTCCAACTTTAACTCGTTCAGTCTGACCACGCTGGAGCTGGGTCAGTACATGAGGCTGGACAACGCTGCTGTCAGAGCTCTTAATCTCTTCCAGGTCGGTGATGTATCGATGACAGTTGTGTCGTTGGCATGTTTTTGTGTGTTTATGAGTGATTAAGATGGACCCTAAATGAAATGGCATAAACATATTCGCATAATCCCAATTTAATCCACTGACTGCTGTGAACTTGTCAAATAACAAAATGTCTTCCGTAACTGACAACAAATCAATGATCTAATAAAAAATCTGTACATTTTTGATCAAATTACATTCATGATCAAATCTGACCCCATAGCAACAAATGTGTCACATCTGATGAGCTCTGCCTCTTTAACAGGTTTAGTGTTTTGCTCTAAAACTCTTTGTATTAGGTCTTATACGTGTTTTCTGACCTCTTGTAGACGATCTGAATAGTGCAGGTAGCAAGCTCCGATTTTGTTTATTTATTAATGCTGTTGTGTTGTTATCATGGACGTAATTTTCACTTTACAGTATGCACTAATGGGAAACGGGCTTCAACACAAACAGTTGTTTTCTGCTTGGTCCTACAGCTCAACCAGTGTCAATTTAATATAAAGTAATATTGTTTTTGGACGGTAAAAAGTGCAGGGGTCAAAACTTGACTCTGGAAAAAGTGGGGGGGGGGGACACGTCCCCCCTTTCCCCCCAAAAAATTACATCCATGGTTGTTATAGAATTTATTATAGTCTGTTACATCAATTTTTATTAATATTTGTTATTGTATTTGGCTTCAATGAGCTATCTGTTTGAACAATCCCCTCCAGGGGTCTCCTGATGACACCAGCGGAGCTCATTCATTGGCCGGTTTGTTGAACAAGTGCCGCACTCCTCAGGGTCAGCGGCTGGTCAACCAGTGGATCAAACAACCACTCATGGATAAAACCAAAATAGAGGAGAGGTAATGACACTTTTCATAATTGGTTGCTGGTCAAGTGAGTTTGTTTCATGTGATGGCAGTTACTCTTGAAGACCTTGACACCATCTTACCCGAATAGGTTAAACTTATCTCTGGCAAACAGAAAGCTCCTTGGAGGTTCACTTAATCAGTTACCAATAAGAAAAGGTAATGCAGGAAAGCTGAATGCAAATGGAGAAAATGTAACCTACCAGGTTACTAACTATAAACCCTTCAGAATGCAGCTCCACACATACAACTCTTAATTGACTCAGTCATTAGTGATATTAACCATTCTCATATTCTGTTAGCCACAGTCAAGAGGCTAACTAATCTCCCAACACAGTAAGACCCTGACTACATATCCCAAACTTTGGCTATGTTCACACACTGCAGGTCTTGATGCTCAATTCAGATTTTTTAATTAAATCAAATTTTTTGTATGGTTGTTCACACTTTACTGAAATGCTCTCAGTGTGAACGGTTGACAGCCCCAAAATGACCCGCATGTGCAGATGACAAGAAGTTACACACAGGGGAGTTGGAACCAGTAGAGTTGGAGTTAAAAACCAATAGCTGTCACCACACACTGGTTTGATGTGGTGAAAATTGTCCATTTGACCCATCCTCGTGGGGAGAAGTGAGCTGCAGACACTATTGTGCTCGGGAACTATTTGGTGGTTTAACCCCCCAATCCAACCCCTTAAAGCTGAGTGTCAAGCAGGGAGGCATTGGGTTCCATTTTGAAAGTCTTTGGTATGACCCAAGATTTTAACTTCGATCTCCCTTTCCCAGAGCAGACACTCGTCCACTAGGCCACTGAGCTGTTGAGCTGAGCTGTGATGTGAAGGACTTCACTGACAGTTCATCCACAATTTCACTATCACACCAGTCAAGTCTCCCATTTTGGGCTGGAAACGGGTTTAAAAACTATAAACTATTTTAATCTTTATTTCTTCCCGAATTAGTATTCACCAAAAATTTTCCAGTATTAAATTCATTCATGGATGTTGGTTCCAACCTTATCTCGAAGACAGAGGTTATGTTGTCCCTACTGGTGATCACAAACCAAAGTAGATCACCGTGACATGTGGGGTTCCCCAAGGCTCAATTCGTGGACTGCTGCACTTTAATCTCTACATGCTCCCTCTGGGTAGGTCAAACACAAGAACAACGTTGTCTTGTCATAATTATGCAGATGACACCCAGATCTACCTTGCTCTACCACCGAGTGACTGTGGCCCTCTAGACTTACTTTGTTAGTGTTTGGAGCAAGTTAATGATTGGATGCAGTCAAACATCCTCCAGTTAAACCAAGACAAGACTGAAGTTATTGTCTCTGGAAATAAGAAGGATAGGATGGAGGTTATTTTTCAACTTGGCTCATGAAGAATAAAGACAAAGACCAAGCTTAGAAATCTTGGTGTCATAATTGATTCAGACCTCAGCTTTAATGATCACATTAGCATTTTATCATCTTCTTCAAATAGCACCTCACCTTTACACCAGCAATATGTGCACAAGAATAATTTTTGTTTTAAACTCTCAGTGACACACTTTGCGGGGTGTGTGTGTGTGTGTGTGTGTGTGTGTGTGTGTGTGGGGGGGGGGGCATTTAATTTTTCTTGGCGTTTGGAAAAACATCCCCTTTATTTGACTTTCTGCCCCCTTTGTTTTGGTCCAAGATCATTACTGGGCTGGCCCTATTAAAAACGTTCTACACCCCTGCTTAGTAGACTTAATGAAGTATTTTTAAGCCAGTATAAAAATGACTGAAACACAAATTTACATATTTGGCATTATTGACCAATATCTTTGATTTAATTTATTTGTTAAGAACATCAAGATGCACTACAGTGAACAATATAATAAAGTACATTTTTCTAGTGCAGAGAGGAGACAAGATAACCCATAGAAGCACTGATTTGATCTAATTTCAGAGAAAAATAAAACAGGTCAGATGCACCAAATAAATGAAATTACTAACATGAACTCAGGAATCTGTTTCTTTGCTTCATTGTTCTGTTACTGAAAATATCACTAATGCGGATCAAAGGTGATACACAGATGAATGCATGTCTTATTTATTATTTGGAAATGATTGGGTATGGTTTACATCAATACATTATTTTAAATCTGAAATTGATATGGATCGATCAGAAGTTGATATGTGTATTATTTATTTGAAAACTATTTACAGAGCAGCCTCAGAATTGAGATTAAATATTTTTATCACAATAGTAAAGAAACTATTACAGAACAAGTTTTTCAATAAAATCAGAACATGAATATTTAAGTGCATGAATTAATACATCTGAACTCATGCAGTAGGAGCTAGGAAATATGAAATACTAGAACCAGACACAACTTTTTTTTTTATTTGATTAAACTGGAGTCCGCTGGAGTTTTTGACAATTAAAATTGCGCCCACATTTTCTAAGTTAGACACATCTCTTTTAACAACGGTTTCTGCTTCAGCCCTCTCCTCCCTCCCCCTGCACTGCGGCCGCAAACTCACTGATGCACCTGCAGCCTCTCAGAGTTGCTGCTGCTCTAAACATTAAAATAATTATTTCATTTTCTGTTCCTCACTTCTGATTACCTTCAATGGTGTCTGTTTGTTGCAACCACCAGGCACAAAAACTAACTTGTTTTTATTTGACTATTTTTTCTGTCCTGCCTGTTTATCATCTTCCTGCATCTCCTCTCAATCCTAAAGAAAAACGGCTACCTGGGTTCATATATATTCACCTCATGAGTTACCTTTGAACTGCAGTTCTAAAAGATCTACCGACCGCAAAAACAGCGGAGTGCGCGCCGGCCGCACCGGTGAGGTGAAATCACCGGAGAACAAAACAGGTGATGTGCTCCGCTCCACACATCAGGCACAAATAATAGAAAACATAAAAGGAAATGAGCCGACATGAACGATCGCGTGTTAACTTTGTTTTTGAGGTGGCGACACCTAATTTGATAATGTTACTGTAGCCATGCTCAGGACGCAGATGTCTGGAGCGCGTCAACGATCAGAGCGAACAATTTTCTAGGGGTGGCCATGGCCACCCCTGGCCACCCCTTGGGGGCGCCCTTGGCCCCAACTCTAGTAACTTTTAAGTAAAGATTGAAAACTTTCCTGTGTTCATCAGCCTTCGAATGACTGTTTCTTATGCTGCACCTTCTGCACTATAACTGCTCACCCTTTAACTTTGTATTTTTTCTGATTCTTATATCTGAAATTAATCTGTGTATTCAATTTGATCTAAGTTTATTTGTGTATTTCAATCGTGCTGTCGCATTGATTTTAATGTTTGTGCTATTCCCGTTAATGGAAAGCACATTGAATTGCCTCTGTGTATGAAATGTGCTAGACAAATCAAACTGCCTTGTCTTGCTGCCGGTATGATGGTTGTGTGTTATTTAGTGACTTGAGTGTTAAGATGGTTCTCAACTTGATGGAGAGTCTTCTGAAAGCCTCAGGGTGTTTTTGTTGCATGTGCCCAGGCTGGACCTCGTGGAGAGTTTTGTGTGCGACTCTGAACTGCGGCAGACTTGTCAGGAGGATTTGCTGCGGCGCTTTCCAGATCTTCATCGCATGGCCAAAAAGTTTCATCGACACTCTGCTAGTCTGCAGGACTGCTACCGCGTCCACCAGGCTGTGAGCCAGATCCCTGCCCTCATCATGGCCCTGGAGAGATACACAGGTTTGCAAAAACCAGCAGACAACATGGTCATTAGCCCTGTTTTAAGGTTTTACTGGAACTTACTGTGTGTGTGTGTGTGTGTGTGTGCGTGCGTGCGTGCGTGCGCGCTTACTTTAAGAATGCTGTAATCCACCCGCTTCTTAAAAAGCTGAGTCTTGACCCCTCTCTCCATAGCAGCTTCAGACCCATCTCTAAACTTCTGTTCATCTCCAAGATCTTGGAAAAGGTTGTGGCTAAACAACTCACAGCTGCTCTTGATGAACATAACATCTATGATAGCTTCCAGTCAGGTTTTCGTAGAGCTCATTCTACTGAAACAGCTCTTCTTAGGGTCTCTAATGACCTTCTGACTCACAGTGATGCAGGGGACTGTTCTGTTCTGGTCCTGCTGGACCTGACTGCAGCCTTTGACACTGTTGACCATCACCTGCTACTGGAGAGGCTGGGAGACTGGGTAGGCCTATCAGGATCTGCTCTGGAGGGGTTCTCCTCTTATCTCTCTGAGCGCTCCAGCTGAAAACTCACTTGTTCAAGCTGGCTTTTTCATGACCTTCATCACCACCCTCTCTCTATTCTGTTCTTATTCCTCCTTTCCCGGGATCCATTGATTTTCCTCTTTCCTATTAATTTTCTCTCTCCCTTTCCTTACATTTTATTATTATTATTTTCTCTTTTTAAACATATTTTTAATCATTTTTTAAATCTTTTTATACCTAATTTTTTTTTTTTTTTTTTGTGAAGCGCCTCCTGATTTTTATCTTGAGTGACGTTGCATAAAAGATCATGTTTATCTTCTTCTCTGTGGCTGTCTCTAAGTTTTGGTCCTCCACCACCTCCCTCACTCATGGTTTCCTGCAATGTTATGTGCTGGGGCCTCTGCTCTTCCTCCTCTATCTGCTTCCTCTTCAGCACATCCTGAGCTCCTTCAAAGGAATCTCCTACCATCTTTATGCAGATGACATCCAATTGTACATCTCCTTTAAACTCCATGAGATGTCTAAGCTGCAGCTGTTACACACCTGCTCACCCCGGGTTTCCACGGGAGCCGTCAGCAGCACGTTACTGCAGCAGCACGTCTTGCTCGCGTAAGCTGCTGCTTGGCCCTTCCCACGAGACGCGAAGCAGCAGGGGAGCAGCTGTCACCGACCGAGCACAAAGTCACACGAGTGACTTCGTCAGTAAACACAACAACAAGCAGGAGAAAACTACAACATGGTTTGTGTTTTATGTTCTGTCCGTTTTATAATCGCCAATACGGACCTGAAAAACAAAGGAGACCGCTAGCTAGGTGATAACTTCTCACGGGGCCGCACAGTTAGTAACCTTTTTTAAAATTAAAGCAACCGGAAGGCAGTACGTTCTTTATTCTGAAAATCTCGGGAGCTTCTCCCCATTTCCGCGTTCGATTTCCTGTCTTTCCTTCCCCAAAAATGTCGAACTTGACCCGTTTCAGAGGCGTCGCGCGTAGAAAATAGAACCGGCGCGTAAAGGCCGCGACATGCTGCTCCTGAGACGCGGCCGACTCGCGCTGCTGACGGCTGCCGACGGCTCTAGTGGAAAAGGTTCTGTTGACCACAGTGGTTCCTATGAGCAGCTATGACGTGCTGCTGCAGTAACGTGCTGCTGACGGCTCCCGTGGAAAGCCGGGGTTAGACTATTAAAACCTGGATGGCTGGGGGCTTTCTACAGCTGAATGAAGATAAGACTGAGATCCTTATCTGTGCCCCAGACAAGCTGGTTCCCAAAGTCGGAGACTCTCTTGGTCAGCTTCCTAACCCTAACCCATTTTCTTTCTTTGTGTGTGTGTGTTGTAGGCAGCTACCAGGTGTTGCTGCAGGCAGCGTTCACCACCCCTCTCAGAGACCTGCAGACAGACTTCCTAAAGTACCAGGAGATGATTGAAACCACACTGGACATGAACCAGGTCCTTATTTTTATGTGTAAATATTAACATGACTGTGATTTAGTGTTTATTTGTTCTAAACATGGTTTTCTCGTGTGTTTTGCATGATGAGTGTAGGTGGAACACCACGAGTTCCTGGTGAAGGCTTCGTTTGATCCAGTTTTGAGTGAGCTCAGGGAAAAGATGGATGTGCTGGAAAAAAGCATGCAGGGTGTACTGAACAGTGCTGCCAGAGAACTGGGTGATTACGCACGCACGCACGCACACACACACAAAGATAAAATGCAACAATTAAACAATTTGAGATCATAGAGCTTTTCTAAAAGTGAATTACTTGTCTGATGTGACTGAGAGCTCTGTGACTAAAATCCTCAGCAAATGGATCTCACCATGCGGCTGTCATGTGCTGTAATGTATCTAAAGCTGTAAATTTGACTCCCTTCGGTCCGTGTGAATATCGTTTCATCACCAGGAGCTGGATGTGGACACTCGCGTCTTTCATTCAATTAGATTTGGTGTGTGTGTGTGTGTGTGTGTGTGTTGCCCAGTCACTACATGTGTTAAAACATTTTTTAATTAAACAAAACATCAATGTGTGGAAAAGCCTTAACTATTAAAGAGCAAGTCACCCCCTACCAGAGTCTTACTTCACTCCCACTTTATGTTTGAAAAATGCAACAAATGCTGTTGCCTGGCAGACCGAGAGGGCACAGCTGCTAACAAATACACCCAAACAGGCTCACAATAGCATTGTGACATCATAATGTACCAGCTAATGTTATAGTGTACCTCTTAGCCAATAGCAGTGGCAGTTTTAAATTCAAATGTAGTGCAGAGTTTTTACCTGAAGATGGCGCATCACAGACAGTTTTAGGCAGAATATTTAAATTTTAATTGAGATGCACTAAAGTGCCAAATTATTGACTACATGTGTCTACAGCACAGTTAGACACTCGTTTATATAGTTTATAGAGGGCTAGCTTTAGCAGCAACAATCCAAGGTTTCTGAGGCATGGATCGTACATAATAGATAGATAAATCCCCTGTGCCGTCACCTGTAGGTTTTTGAAAAGCTGAATTGAAGTCCAGTGGACAGCACCCACCACCATCTTGCCCGTGTCTTGTCATTCCTCGAAAAAACAAAAATGGAGCTGAGAGGTTGGTGGCGCATGATTGACACCCACCAAACTCTGAGCCAATGTAGCTACTGGCTAACTGAATCTAACAGAAGTTGGTTGGCGCTTCCAGCCAGAAAACCACAGTTGAGCAGCTCTGCTCCCACTGACTTCTAGGCTGTAACACTTTTAACGTTAGACCGAGGCTGAAGCCTTCCCTGGAGCAAGTAGGGGGGGAACAGCCGCTAGTGCAGATGGCCCTTTTGCTACTTGTCAAAAAGACACACCCCTAATTCATTTCAAGCTTTAATTACATCTAATGGATGAATTACAAAGTAATTCACCCCCCTCAGAGTTGTCATGATGAACCAGGCTGTAAATTATATTCATTCCAGCCACGAAGTTGGCATTTCTAACATGGGAGTCAATAGGAACTTGCTCCTTTCTAGAGCCAGCCCCTAGTGGATGAGGGGGGAACCTCAATATTTTTTCTGTGTTGGATTCACTTTTGGCAGGTGGAGTTTCTCCCTTGGTCTGAGAAGACTTCTGCTGGCTGATGCTATACATTGTGGTCTAAAGTCATTTGTCCTCATCTGTCCAAGGAACATTCTGTCTTTCTATAACAATACAAGATAGATTACACGATATATTACGATGCTAAATCCAGATGATATTTACAATAATCAAGACTGAATTTAATTGTAAAACTCAGGCCAGATGCTTCCAAGTGTTATCACGAGATCTCGTTGTTCTCAGACTTTATTCAAGTTGACTGTTATAAACCTAGAAACTTGTACTTAAATGGTGCTCAAAATAGTAAAACTGTCACAAGTACAGAGCTAAACGTTCATGTGTCATTAACTGAGAGTTACTCCAAGTGCTAACACAATTTAATTCTAAAACCCTTCACACGTTAGGTTATAGGTGATACACATTACTTAGGTATGCTGGGCCTTAATAATTACTAATAAATTTCTCAGTCATTATTGATTTAGGCTCAGCAGAATACTTGAAATGCATCTGAAGCAGCTTTTTTAATTCTGCAGGTCTGGATGCAGGAAAGACTGTGAAGCTGGAGTCCAACGCCATGTTGGGTTTCTACCTGAGAGTCACGTGCAAGGAGGAGAAGACTCTGAGGAACAACAAGAAGTTCACCACACTGGATGTTCAGAAGAATGGCGTGCGCTTTACAAACAGGTTCGTCTCACTGTGTCACATGTCTGAAATCAGCACAAGATGAGTCAACCATGATTGTCAGCTGAGTGCCTGACTTTGGTTTTGCCGTTTTTCGTGCGTCTGCAGCAAGCTGAGTTCTCTGAATGAGGAGTACACCAAAAGCAGAGAGGAGTACGAGGAGGCCCAGAACGCCATCGTTAAGGAGATCATCAACATCGCCTCAGGTGCGGATCCCCGTCACATGCTGCCCACTGTATTGCATCAGCATGGTATTTGCTGATGAAAGCGATCGTTTGTAAAAGTCTTTAAACTAATTGATTTCATTGTAATTTCCTGTAAAGGTTATAAAACAGTGGAGTCTTTTAAAGTTTTAATAGGAGTTAGCGTTGGGGAGGTTTTGGTCTTTCATGTTCGCGCTGCCCCGGTCTCATGGCAGAGACCATCTGTTATCTGTTAGATGATGTTTTATTGATTTCACACCACCAGGTTATGTGGATCCCCTTCAGACGCTCAACAACATTATAGCTCAGCTGGACGCTGTGGCGAGTTTTGCCGTGGCATCCGTGTCTGCCCCCGTCCCGTATGTCCGCCCCCGTCTTTTGGATAATGGCTGTAGGCGTCTGGATCTGGTGCAGGCCAGACATCCCTGCATGGAGACTGATGCAGACACTGCCTTCATACCCAATGACATCACCTTCGTCGAGAGAGAGAAGAGCTTCTATATCATAACGGGTAAGAGACACTGCAGAACAGCCAGCAAGAGAAGGCTTGATGGCTAACTTCCTCTTCTCCACAGGACCAAATATGGGTGGCAAGTCCACGTTCATCCGGCAAGTGGGTTTGATTGCTCTGATGGCTCAGATTGGCTGCTTCGTGCCGTGTGAGAAGGCGGAGCTCAGCGTGATTGACAGCGTCCTAGCTAGAGTGGGAGCTGGGGACAGCCAGGTGAAAGGAGTGTCCACCTTCATGTCTGAGATGTTAGAGACAGCTGCCATTCTCCGGTAAGACCGTGATCAAATCTCCAATAAATCAGTCACGTAGACACACACATTGTCATTCTCCCCATCGTCCCTCCAGCTCGGCCACAGAGAACTCTCTCATTATCATCGACGAGCTTGGCAGAGGAACATCCACGTATGATGGCTTTGGGCTGGCCTGGGCCATCAGCGAGCACATCGCCTCTAAAATCGGCTGCTTCTGCCTGTTTGCTACTCATTTCCATGAGCTGACGGCCCTGGCGGCGCAGCAGCCCGCCGTCCACAACCTGCACGTCACCGCGTTGACATCACACAACACGCTCACCATGCTGTACAGAGTCAAACCAGGTTGGACCATTGATGTTGATTTTCTGCACTTTCTTCTAGCAAATATTTTTTACTATAGTTTTGAAAAGTGGAGAACAGAAATATGACGTTTGATTATGTTTGCCAATTTTGATTTGTACCTTGCTGTTTGTCCCACAACATCCCATCTCTACTTTCTACAGCGTACACTGGACGTCCTCCTAATGATGAGATAAAGTATCCATAAAACATTGAATTTATTCTGCACTAATATTATTGTGTATATTAAAAGATTAAAGATTAAAGTCCCATTTAGTCGTCACACACACACACAGATGTGTGGTGAAATTTATTCTCCGCATTTGACCCATCCCCTGGGGGAGCGGTGAGCTGCAAACAAGCTGCGCTCGGGAACTATTTGGTGGTTTAACCCCCCAATCCAACCCCTTAATGCTGAGTGTCAAGCAGGGAGGCATTGGGTCCCATTTTTTCAAAGTCTTTGGTATGACCCGACCAGGAGTCGAACCCCTGATCTCCCGATCTCAGGGCGGACACTCTACCACTAGGCCACTGAGTCGGAAATCAATATGCAACAATTTCCGCTCTTAGCATATCATTACACCGGAAATTACACACAGTTTCAGTGTAAAATCCCAGGTAATTTTCAAAACAAAAGTCATTTGCAGCGATGCAATTTCATACCTATGTAGTGACATCAATACAAGTGACCTAACCGCTTATATACTCCCAACATCGTTCCAGAAGTGCAGTGGTGTGTTTTTCATGGTTTTAATCCTGGCAGTGGAGAGGAACAACATGTATTTATTTATTTAAACATAATTTTATACGGAGGAATTACCACTTGAGATGAAACATCTCGTTTTCGAGTGGGTCCTCCTTTACAACAAAAAGAAGAACAAAAATTAAGATCAAGACAGCAGAGCAAAAATCAAAATTAAAACATTACAACAATCATTTACAGACACACACACACACACAGACACAGACACACAGACAGACACACACACACACACAGACACACACACACACACACAGACACACACACACACACACACACACACACACACACACACACACACACACACACACACACACACACACACACACAATACTTCACCCCACACAACACGGCCCCAACTAACAAGGACAAAACAAAAGCAACAGCCAGTTGAACGAATACAATTAGTGACATAGACAATTATTCCTGAAGATGATCAACCAGAGCCCTTCGAAAAGTTGTGAATGATTGTAAACGACCAGTAGATAAAGGAAGATTATTCCAATCACATGGAGCCTTAAAACCAAAAGCATGCTTCCCTACCTCTCTTTTCACTCTAGGAACAACAAAAAAGATCTGGTCATTATGCCGCAGGCTGTAAAGTGAATTATAGGGAATTAAATGTATTTTAACATAATTCAGATAATTAAAGTAAAAAGTTATAAAAATGAACTGAAACCAGTGAAACTCCCGACAGCAGGTGCGAACCAGGACAACTGTCAATACATCACACTTCGATGTGTCCTAAATGGACATTGAAGAACAAAACAACAGAGACTATTATAAGTAACATCAATAGAGTGCAAGCAGGATGAAGTGTTCTGATAGATAATGTCAGCAGAGTCCAGAATAGGCAGAAGCAACTGTGTGGCGATTCTTTTCCTAACCAGAAAGTTAAAACAATTATCAGATTGATAGAAGATTTTAAGATGAGAATAGAATTTTTTTGTAGTTGATTGTATATGTGTTTTAAAGGATAAGTCAGGTTCCAGCCAAACACCAAGATATTTTATGGTCTCCGTGGTCTCCAGAGGAGAGGAGTTGAGGAAACAAAGCTTCAGGTTTTTTTCGCCAATATCTAGGGCTTTCCTATGAAACAGAGGTGTGAATCTTCACTTGTCTTTCGATTCGATTACGATTATTGGGTCAACGATTCAATTCGATTCGATATCTCGATGCATCACGATTATTTCATATCGATTTGTTTTCATTGATAAATAGAAGATGTCAGATAATTGCTTTTTATTATTATTTTTTTAATCAAAAACGTAATTGACACAACCTGCCATCCCTGAAAAACTCTCCTTTCACAACAGGTTTGGACAAAACATTTTAAACTTTTAAGAAGATTTAACAAAGTAAAAACATCCATTTCCTCGTTCAACACCACACCTCAGGCTGAGAAAAACACGCTTTGCAAAACCTCACAAAATCTAAAAAAAATACAGAAAACCTACAGGACACATAATGTAATAATAAAATACATAATGGGTTCATATATGAGTGTTTAATGTCTCTGAGCAGCTCTAGAGTCAAATATTTATGCCACAGTTCAAGGGTGTCAGAAATAACACCAAATGAAATGTTTGACTTAGTTTTTTTTTTTTTTTATTTGAACCCAGTGGTTCATTTCTGAAATGTTGGAGAATGAATCAAGTTCTGTTTGATGCAGAAAATAATAAAACGTAAAACAACTTATAAACTTCCAATAATATTTAAGATGTGTGTTTTATTCTTTCTGATAATAACACCAGCAGAATGCTGTGGGCTGGATTAGGATTAAATTACCCATCTGATGGATCTCTTTCACTAACCAGCTAACTACAAACCTTTCCACTAACCTGTCCTGTGGGACCCTCACCATGTAACCCTCATGTCCATGCTGTCTCTGGAGGAGCAGATAGGAAACAAGACCTCCTGTAACCTAAAATGAACCAAAGCTTCCTCCCAGCTTCTCTTTAAGTTGAATTTAACATTAGTTTATCATCATGAAACAAAAGAATAAAGTGGAACAAGAACTTTTTTTTTCTATTTCTCTCTCCTTTTAACTTTTCTGCATCCCTAAATAAGAGAGACAGATGATTACGCTGCAGCCGCCGTCATTGACCCCGTCCCCTCCCCAAGACCGGATCTCCCGGTATCACAACACTCGGTCTGACTGAGCGCTTGCGTGTTTGGTGCATCGGTTTGGAGGAGCGTCCTCCGATCCTCTCTCTTGTGTGAGCAGACAATGTCTCCCTCTCTCAGTTGCTGTGCGAGTGAGCGCGCCGCGTGCCAACCCACTTAATTAACATAATTCACCGCCCATATCCAACAGAACCGGTCGGGCTGATTCGGTGCCGGTTCGGTTTCAGGTTACAACTCTAGCGCTCAGCCCTGCAGTACCACATTAAGGCGGAACCACTTAGTAAATGTGGAGGACGCTCTGACAGATTTAGATGCTACGCTGGTGCCGCCATTAAAAAAACAAAACTACATTTCACTGTAATCGATTATGGCGTACTTTTCTACGATGCAGAATCGTTATGTCCGCATCCCGATGCATCGATTATTTGATTATTTTCCTCAGTTCTATGAAACAGTAAGGAATGTGATTTGGACTTAAGAAGAAGTTTATTGGCCAACAGCCACTGCTGAATAGAATTAAAGTCTTTTTGTAGCGAAAAATGTATCTCAGTGAGAGTTGGCTTACCACAATAGATAACGGTGTCATCAGCATAAAGAAGAATATTACAGTCTGTGCAGCACAGGGGCATATCATAAACATAAATAGAAAACAATAAAGGTCCTAAGGAAGAACCTTGAGGGATGCCTTTAGATATTCCCGTAAAATTTGACTGACAGCCCCTGTACAACACATACTGGTGACTATCATTGGATATTTCATTGTCAACTATCATATTATTTGATATTAGACTTACCTGCTAAAGGGTTGACTCCCTTCCAGAATTGCTTTGGGTTACTTAGATCATTTGATAGGATCTCTCTATAATAATTAGCTTTAGCATTTGTAGTTTGGGTTATGCATACATTTCAAAGTCTTTTTTATACCTCCCAGTCCTCAGGTATGTAGCGTGATGAATGGTCCATTTCTGGCCTAAAAGACCCTGCTCTGGTTTGCTCTGCTCAAAGCAAAACCAGAAGTTTCTGGCACAAACCTATTCCACAAGATATGGGCCAAGGCCACTCATGCTTTGCTCTTATCTAAACAGTTGCTTCTCCGAACAGCAGAAGAAAGAAGAGAACTCTTTCCCTTTAAATAATAATAAATCAAATAACTCTTTCTCTATTTTTAATAAGCTAATCAAACAAAGTGTTAGCCCATAATAAAATGTGAACCATTCTGTGAAATGACGATGTTTATGATCAGTAGTATTTTAATAAGTAATATAACTTTAAACTAGCTGCACTAGACATTCTCATCCACGTTATGCTTAAAGTCACATGACACATTTCCTTTTTCTGATCCAATCAGAACCTTCCAGATCTGACGCGAGGCGTGGTTTTGTTGGTGCTTGGTAAATCCCCTCTTGTTGTCCTTTTTTTTTATTCGACCGTAAATCAAAACATCCAAATTATAAAACTATGCCCACGTCATCTTAACTGCAGTTCAAGCGTTCTAGAGAAGTTATCGGAGTGGCCAATCCGTAACTTTCCTCTTCAGCCGAAAGAACCTAACGACAAGCTGGATTAGATCTGTTGCATGTTCCACCTGCTGCAACGGTTCCTTTCAGAATAAAAGGGGCTAATCACTACCCCTTTTTGGGTCTCGCTAGATGCCAATAAACTGTCGTGACCTGGGAGTATCTCAAGACTGGTCTGGTTGGCATCCACCGCTTTTCTATCGGCTTCGGTTCCAGAGAAGGTCAAGCTGGACCTCGACATTCCTAATCTAACAGGGACTTCCGCAAAGGGTACGTAGGCCGACAGAATGGCGTCTCAGTGTGTGTTATAAATCTCCAAACCAAAGCTTAGAGCGAAACATCATCTTCATTCCCATCAGAACTAATCGTTTCTCCGGATTTGCTGGTTCTGAACATATTTCACCCATACACCATCCTCAGTCTTACTTCACCTTAGTTACACCATACACCTAGTGTTTAAAGTTAGTCTTGTTTAATTTGTTTAGTAATAAATCTAACTTTTTAAACTTGACTCTCTTTCTCCTGTCTCTGAGTTTATACGAAGTGGTTACATTAATCCCTGCAACAAAAAATTCCAATCTTCTGGTTTAAATTATCCAATGATCCATAAGATTGATTTCATATTTTCTATGGAATCTCACATTTAATGGTTCATCAAATAATATGTAAATTTAATCGTTACAGGTAATTGTGTATGTTTATGTTTAGTCCAGGCCCTGTCCCTGGTTTTAAAAAGATTAATGAGCTCGCTATTAACCCAAGGCAGATGATGCCCTTTAACCTTAATAGATTTTTAAGGGGCGTGTCTATCTATAACCGCCCCTACTTCACTATAAAAAAAGTCCCAAGCAGCTTCCACATCCGGTATTAATAATAATAATAATAATAATAATGCATTGAACTTATATAGCGCTTTTCAAGACCCCCAAAGACGCTTTCACACACTGCTAGTGATGGTAAGCTACTTGTAGCCACAGCCGCCCTGGGGAGGTCTGACAGAGGCGAGGCTGCCATTTGGCGCCGTTGGCCCCTCTGACCACAACTAACACAGGCAAGTTGGGTGAAGTGTCTTGCCCAAGGACACAACAGCAGGATACCCCTGGCGGGAGCTGGAATCAAACCCATGACCCTCCGATCATGAGGCAACCCGCTCTACCACCTGAGCTACTGCTGCCCTAAGTCTATACCAGTTAATCCTTAGCATGTCATTGATAAATAAGTTATATTGAAATCGTTTCGTTTCACGAATCTTTATATATTTAGGAGAAAGATGAGGAGTAGTAATTTTCCAAATGAATTGAATAATGGAGTGGTCACTGAAACGGTCAGAGAGAACACCAGAGGTCATAATTCTGTTTGGATGAGAAACAAGAATCCAATCAATGAGAGATTTAGAGTTTGAGCTAATTCAAGCAGACTCAGTGATTATTTGTGTCAAATTAGCCCCATTAACCATGTTGCGTTCTATATGTGTAGAGGGATCATTCCAGTTTAAGTTGAAATCCCCCATCAGAATAATCTCACTTGAAACTCCCAGTGATGAAACCATAGCTAGGATGTTACTAACAGACTCTAGTTATGTAGATGTAGGTGGTCGGTATATATTACCAATAATTAATTATTTACATGAAGAGTGAACTTCACAAAAATACCTTCAAAAAGATCAAGTTGAACATCAGGAATTATTACCTGTGAACTCAAGTTGGAGGAGATAAAAGTAACGACTCCGCCTCCACTGGATCCTCCGTCAGCCGTGTACACTTCATAATTATCAAGATGAATAGCAGAGTCCGTGGTACTATTAATAAGCCAAGTTTCAGATAATGTGATTATATTAGGATTGTTGTAGCATAGCCAGGCTCTAAGCTGTTCAATTTTGGGGAGTAAACTACGAATATTCAAATGGATAGCATGGAGACCTTTACCCATACATTGTTTTTATTGTAATAAATAAAAATAGAACTAGCTGACATTATGTAGTAGAAGTCAAGAAGGTGGAGAGGTGAACATGAGCCAACATCATACGCACACACACACACACACACACACACACACAATCATTCTCTCACGAATAAACACACAAAAAAGAATAGTAAACTAGGCAAAGCTTCTTTCGCTACCCTGAGTAAAGTACCATTGAATTTCTACCAGCAAAAAAATAAATAAGTAGATTAAAAAAAATTGAATAAACTTGTTTTATAGAATAACTGAATTTCAAGAAACCCAGAGGAAGATAAACAAAACAGCATATATTGATAAACTAAGGTCAGCAAGCAAAGAAGCATGGTATCATTATTTATAAGATAACCAAATTGTAAACAATGTCTTTTCCTTTCCTCTCCATTCCAGTAACTTAGCTTTCACCACCACAAAGTGACGGTCATATATGATGTCATCAAACAGCGATATCAAACGTGATTTCCTTCTTTTAAGTTTAATGGCGGACGGCATAAACTCGAGGGATTTTGTGATCTCGTGCGTCGAGCGAGGAGCACACTGGAGTAGCCGCTTCGTGGCTGATACTCACCCGGTGTGCAGCGATGGTGGCGAGTAAACCTTTCCGCTGCTGTTCCGCTCCGCTGATGCTCCAGTGTGCAGTAGGGGTAAGATGACCCCAGATGTGTGTCTGATATCTACATCTACAGTCAGCTGATGCTTCATAAACTCTTAAAGCAAAGTGACAGGGAGCCCACTCACCAGCACATCTGTCTTTTCTTTATTCATGTTTGTGCACTCTTATGTGTTTTAAACCGTTTCTCATTTTATGAAAGTTAAAATACACAATTGGCTCATTTGTTCTATTTAAGTGAAAAATCTAACACACCCCAATTGTGTTCAGGTGTGTGTGACCAGAGTTTTGGGATCCACGTGGCTGAGTTAGCTTGCTTCCCTCTGTCGGTGCTGGTGGTGGCGAAGGAGAAGGCGGCGGAGCTGGAGGAGTTCCAGGAACCTGCAGGAGATGTCATGAAGCAGGATGAAGAGCCGGAGGCCAAGAGACGACGGACGGACAAACAAGTAGGACTTTTTGTTTACTCATCAGTCCTGCTTTAGGGACACAAACTCTGAACTTGAGAATTCCACAGAGCGTTCAGGGTCTTTTTAATGTGCTGCCTTCTGTTTAGGTGGGAGAAAACCTGATCCAAGAATTTCTGCAGAAGGTGAAGTCACTTCCTGTTGCCACCATGACTGAGGAGGAGGTGAAGGTGGAGCTCAAGAGGTTGAAGCAGGAGTTGGTGGCCAAGAATAACACGTACATCAGTGAGCTCCTTTCTCACTGCGTTTCTGGTAAAGCTGTCTGAATTTGACTCGCTGTGTTCTGATCTACTGTAAGGAACAGAGCGGCATCTCCTACACTGTCTAGGTTTCTAATAAAGAATTTGTCTTGAATGTGGTGGTGAGTTTTGTTTCGTGTCTTCATACCAAATCCAGTTAAACCAGAAGGTCCTGGGGTTGAACCAGTGCATCTAAAGAACATCATGGTCAAGTTCAATAGTTTTCTCACCCATTCTGAAACAGACCTGTATTCTATACAGATTTATTACACAGCATGAAATATTTCAGGCCAACAACTCTGATAGGGAGAGGTATGTGTATTCAACCTGAAACACACTAGCATTTCTAGCCAAGGCTGTTAGCGTTCGGCTAACCCATCAGCCTGTGGCTCTGCTGAGGAGTAGGTCCAGGTTGGTTTGCCTTTAGGTCATCTGCTTTTTGGGTCTGGTGTCTCATCATCCTCTGGACAGTAAACCATAGATCTTCCATGGGGAAATCAGGTCAGACTAGTTTGGTGGCCAATGAAAACCAGTAACATCAGTCATTGAACCAGCTTTTGGTGCCTCTGGCAGTGTGGGCAGGAGCCAAATCCTACTGGAAGGTGAAATCAGCATAGAGCTCATGTCCTGGTAGGTGACTGTGGACTTAAGAAGACCCGGTGGACCAACACCAGTATATGGACATGGAGCCAAATCATCAATGAAACTTCAAGCAACATGGGATTCCTCTCCTTTCTTCAAGAATCTGGGAGGTTTATTTTCTAACGACCTGCAGACAGTCCAGTTCATTTTCTTCTCAGGTTCTTAAGTAAGATTCTTCTGATGTCTCTAGTTCTGGAGTGACTTGAGACCAGGAATGTGACCTCTGTTTTCCACATGTAGGATTGCTCTGACTCCTGCCTGAGTCCGCCCACGGTGGAGCTCCTCCCGGATCCTGAACGGGTTGATCTTGACAATCCTCTCGAGGCTGCAGTTGTCCCTGTTGCTGCTGTTCCTTTTCACACCAAACCTGCTTGTACGCAGCACTCCGTGAACAAGCAGCTTCTGTAGCAATGCGCTTTTGTGGCTTTCCCTTCTTATGAACGGGGATTGCATGTCTTCTGGACATGTGTCCAGTCAGCAGTCTTTCCCATGACTATCCTTCTAACCCAAACCGTTAATTAGCTGATTAGAATGAAATACTGCGTTTCCTGTAACTTTTTCCATCAATTCACATTTTGTGAGACTGAATTTGAAGTTTTCTTATGTGAGCCCAAATCATCTAAGTGACAAGAAACTGAACCATTTCACTTCATTCATAATGAAGAAGGGTGCATGGTTGCAAGATTGCTAGCACTTTTGCCTCGCAGCAGGGCGATCGCAGGTTCTCCCCGTGTATGTGAGAGTTTTCTCCAGGTGTTCTGGTTTCCTTCCAGCAGTCACAAAACATACAAGTCAGATTAATTGTCCCTAGGAGAGAGAGAGTGTGTGAATTATTGTCTCTGTATGTCCCTGTAAACAGCCCTCCCTGCTAACCTACTGATGAATGCGTGGTAAGATAATGCATGAGTGTAATGCATCTAAATAAAATATAAATGGTAAAAATGGTAAATTGCCTGTATTTCTGTGTGTTTATGTATTTAGCATAATAGCGTTTATAGCGCCTTCTTAAGGTTCTACAAATGCCCTGAACAGCTGGTCACAGTTTATTTAAGCAGAGAGATAAGAGAGGATTGGGAGTGGATCATGTGTGGGAGAGAGTGAGTGTGTGTAATGGGAGGACAAGAATGTGTGTGCGTGTGGACGCTTCCAGGGCATTCAGTTAATAGATCTCTTAAAAGGGCTAAAGTAATGAATAATAAAATTTCCATAACACCCCCAAGTTTCTTTACAACAACACAATCAGTCATTCACACCTTCACACGCTAGTGGGGATGAGCTACAATGTAGCCACAGCTGCTGACAGAAGCTGTAATAACAGAAAACCCCACCATGTACCATGCGGGGTGTTCTCCAGGAACTTGAGGTGAGCCACATCACAGCCGAGCTTCCGACAAATTTTGGAGTCTTATTTCCTGGTATCAACATCTCAACTCAGGCTGAATAACAGGAACGTGACTCTGTCACTGAGTTGCAACATTTATTTGGACAACCCACAGGTCCCTTCTTTCCCCCCACATTTTTCTTGTTTTATACACCATCTTCAGCAAATAAACAACCTTTTGCTCTTTAGCAGACCTGCATCCTCGAGTATTGTGACTGTCATGTTGCTTTCCCCTATACCCTAGACTGGGGGTTCATAACAGTTGAATGCCTAGGCCTGTTGTTTCTTTAATTATAAAGAATGAAGGAGCAATGCACTGCTACAGGCTAAACCACAGGGGCCAAACTGATGTGTCACACATTTTCACTGGTCCCATCCACCCCCCCACCACCATCATCATCATCAATACATACCATTTAATTAGTCCCATGCTACACACAAACGTCTGAGCTTGGTGTGGTTTTTGGTGGTCATGGCTTATTTTTCCAGATGTGGAGTAATTTATCAACATTTGAAATGAGTCGTTCAGCTGATCCAGACATGGTTGCTGCGTCACAACAAGCATGTTGTCAGCTGATGAAATTTCCAAGAAAGCTCACCAAAAAAACGCTCACATCTGGGCTCGGCGTGTCTGAAGGATCACCGGTTATCTGGTCACATCCCTTCATTTGCATCGTGCTGGCTGGTGTCAAGCTTGTGCTCTGCAGCGTTTCGTCTGTGGGTCACCTTTGATGACAAAGTTATCCCCTAAAGAAGACTGACTAGATCAACAGAACTGAGTTAGTTTGGTTCCAGTGGAACACTGTGAGGTTTCTTTGTAGACTGGTTTCCAGAATTGTAACTGGATCTGACTAAACAGCTGCTTTTGGGCAAGCAGATGTTGGACTGAAATATTTCCCCTTTTTTCCCCAGTAAAAGGTGCACTAATCGTTTAGTTTGACCTGTTTGAGGTTGGTCAGAGCTCATTTTAGACTTTAAACAGGCTTTCTTCTGAGGAATTTTTCTTGAAATGGCCCCTATTAGTGAATGATCGATTGAATCCATGTTTTTGTACGGTAAATGGCCTGTAGTTGACATACCATTTAGGGTCCTAGAATCCCCCTAGGCACTTTACAACACAATCATCCATTTCCTCCCTGGTGAACTACTATGTAGCCACAGCCGTCTTGTGGTACACTGACAGAGGTGAGGCTTCAGGGCACCACCACCAGCAGGAAATGTGGGTGAAAAGTCTTGCCCAAGGGGCAAGGACACAATGTAAGACTGAGCGGAGATCAAACCTACAACCGTTTGATTGCAGGGCAGACACGTAACTCCTCTGCCACCACCGCCCGCTGTATGTAGGTCTTTCCACCATTGAAGTGAGGTCATGTTGACTATCGAAGTTTTATCACTGAGTTTTTGCTGGAAATAAACCTAATAATCATTTCCTTGCAACCCCTAAAATGAGGAATTGGTTAACTTTAACAGAAATAATTAGAAGCAAATAACTTAATCTGAAATGTCATATTTCGCCATATTAGCTCATTTAAAAATGTACAAAATTAAAATTTTTCTCCACAACCTTCGGAGTAATGTTTCACTTCTGCACATGCATGTAAAACTAACCAAATACTGCAATGCTGCCCCCTGCTGTTTCTTTTCTACCATCAGATCAACAACTTTTCTGTTTAATGTGCTCATGAACAACTTCATGGTTAAACATGGATTATTTTAAAATTACATGGCATTTCACACACACAACACTGGCAGCAGTAGCTCAGGAGGTAGAGCAGGTTGTCCATTAATCAGAAGGTTGCAGGAGTGATCCTGGCTACCAGCAGAGAATGCTGCAGTTGTGTCCTTGGGCAAGGCACTTGGTAGTGTTCAGCAGCCTCACCTGTCGGTGCACCCCAGGGCAGCTGTGGCTACATTGTAGTTCATCACCAGGGTGTGAATGGATGAATGATACACTAGTGTAAAGCGCTACACAAGTGCTGGTCATCTATTCGCATGCTTCTAGTGGTTTCTATTATATTTTTCCTAAATTAAGCATAAAAGAAATACCTAAATCAGTAGGAACTATTTAAACAATATTCACAGTATTTCAGATCTGTAGAAAATCTGTCATTCCTTTCTCCCAGCCTACCGATGACCTAATTCCAACACTTTTTGCAAGAGTCTGACATGTAGTAGTAAATGGATAACGCTACAGAAAGCAGGTTTTGTCACAGTGAATGAATTAAAACACAGACATCTTTGATCTAATAAAGTTTTATTTTCTTAGAAATGGCAAGTTTTCATTTTTCTTTTGTCTTCCTAAGAAAGTATACCCCTTTTTGAATTCCAACTAGCATCTACAATAATGGTTATTGAATACTTCACAATATATTAAGTCTAGATGTTATGATACATGCATACGATTCAGGCTGCATGAGGAGCCAAAGTCACCACGATACACTGGAGGGAGGAGGGGGACGGGGGGCTGCAGACGGACTTCTGTTCCAGTTTAAAAGGAGCTTGGTCATCTCCTATTTAAACCCTCTCCACAAAACACTGACTGTTTCAACATATAAACACACACGCTCTCTCACTCGCACACACACACAACTTGCACTGTACACAACATCCATGTACACACCCGTGGAGCCACTCCACCTGCCATTTACGAACACACAGGAGAGGGTTTCTAGTGTTTAAACGAGTTTCTCTTTCACAGAAAGAAGTTCAGCACTGGGACGTTTAGAGCTGCTGCAGTTTGCTGAGGCGGGGGGAGGGAGGGACGTTAACCAAAGAAAAATAATTATAATAATATATAATAAAATAAAAGACATTCAAATACAGTCAGCTTTTTGCTTGAAAATACAAAACTACATGAGAAAGCATTGAAATAAAATTCCTTGATCAGAACTTTTTTTTTCTTTAAAAAAAAAAGGCCCAAGTGCTCCATCACACACAATTATGTTTAGTTTTTGTTTCGCTTTTTTTTTTTTAATCACCCACACAGACCAACATTCACACATCCACTGCCTAGTTGCAACTGTCTGGGCATCCAATAGGGATGGTAGCTGCGAGGAAGCAGGAAGTCTTTTTGACAGCAGTTCTTGAAGAGAAGAAGAAGGAGCTGAGGATTAACCAAAGGGAAGCTCTCCATGCTTTAAGTGCCACCAGCTGACCTCATCGCATCCTCAGAATGGAGCCCTTCTCTTCCCATCTTCTTTGCTTACAGACTGCAGTAAGAATCTCTTTGAGCCGTTTTGTCAGTTCATCTTCAGCTCCGCTGCTCCCTCTAACGACTTGCAGCAGCGAGTCTGGCTGCAGCCAGAGGAAGCTGCTTCCTCTGCAGCCTCTTTCTCCTTTGATCCCAGCTGAGAGCGCTGTAATCAGAGTCTCTCTGGACCCTTATGGTCGCAAGATGGTGCGTGCATGTAACTGTGTGTATGGCTGTGTGCAATGTGATGTGTTGGTATGCTTATCTGAGGGCGTCAGCACAACCTAGACGCTTTCAGTTATGCTGCAGCGTGTTGGACTCAATGGGCGGTGCCGAGTCATAGAGAGTGTCCGTGTCATGTGTGGGCTCTCCTGCCAGCGTACACGGGTTGGACAACGTCCCTGCTCCACAGTCACAAAAAAACCTGGAACACAAACCAAAGAAACTGAGTTTTACCTTTAGTATTAACATCACTAAATGTGTGAGTCTCAGTTCTTAAAGTAATCCTTAAACAGTCCTCAAACAATAATTTATCCAGAGATTTTGCCTTTTAATTAAACTTTATTGTGAAACTAAATGAACAAACAGGAAACAATTCAATTTTTTTGCTTATAATCCCCTCCCATTAGATCACTCAACAAAAGCTTGTGGCTTAATGAATATAAATAGACTCCTAAACCCCCAAATAACTTTCTACAGGCATTGAATCAAACATCAAAAAGACTAATCCCAAAAAAAAAAGACTAATCCCACAGGAAATAAACCATCTCTGGTGTTTCTACTAAAAAACTAAAAAAAAAACACAGCTGGTGTCTAACTAAATTGTTCTGAAATCATAAATAACTTTGGCTAAAAACCACTTTGAGGATAACTCAGAGGAACACGGTTTTCCTAATAAAAAGTGATACTCCTAGCTTACCGATCGTGCCGTATAAACTCTACATCGTGTCCTTGGTGGCACTTTTTGATGCAGTTAACACAGATGGCGTTTCTATCTGTCGTGTTACAGGTGTGACATCTGGAAAAGCAAAACAGACATCTTTAGAAAATTACATTTAAAAGTTCCTTTTTTCAACTTTTAAACAGAAGATGATAAGACATTACAACAGGGATGCTTGACCATTTTATTTCTCTGAATAAAATGAGACATTTTCAGCCCTCTCCCATTAAGAGAGAAAATCAATATCTTTAGGTCAGACAGCCTGAGAGCCGTCCGCTGCACCAACACACCAGCTCTATAGCGGGTTGGTGCTACATACAAGTTCAGACGTTTACCTGTAAAAGTCGTGCATGGGGTAACTGGTGTAGCTGGAGATCTTATAGAGACACTGTCCTCTGCTCACTGCCTTCTCTATGGCGTCCTGATTATGTGTAATTTTGTTATCTGGAAGTAAATGAATAAAAGACGAAGGTGGTCAGCCAGCAGACTCGCGCATAGCTTTAATGTCCACAAAGCAGCCTCTTACCTTTCATAGTGACGTTGACTCCGGAGGCCAGAAACAGACCTCCAAAGCGATTGTTGAAGATCTGGTTTCCCTCCAGCGTGGCAGTGGCATGGTTAGTAATTTCAATACCTGGATGAGCAAACGAGAAGCCTAGCGTAAGCCAAAAGGAGACCGACTCAGACGTTATCTGTGTTTTTAAGCGTTTGTAAACTAACCTGCTGCAAAGCCATCAAAAATGCGGTTCTTGCGGAGGGTTGGATGGCTGTTGGTGCTGATTAGCACACCGGCCTGAGCGTTCCTGAAGATGTCGTTCTCTTCCAACAGACCTGCAGAGAAAATGACCTCCGTGAGCAGACATGTGCATGTGCTGGAGCAGCAGGATAGGATGCATAAAGACACTCAAGCCTGACTGAAATAAAACATTTCTGAAGTGTCAGAAGCAGATCTAGTCTCCTGAGGATACATTGTCCAACTACCTCTGCCTCCATTAAAGATACAAATGCCTCCGTCTCGTCCATCATGGATCTTATTTCTTCGTAGTGTGGGATTGCTGTCTGTCTTGATCCACACCCCAGCCATGGCGTTATCAAAGATCTCATTATCCTCAATGAAGCCCAGACCTGTGAAGCAGCAGCAGGATCAGACAAAGGTAACTACACATCACTGAGCAGCCTAAAGAGGCGCCGGTCAACACAAACCTGAGTTGTAGACCAAGATCCCTCCATTCTGGCCTCCCCAGATCTTGTTGCGCCTGATCTTTGGGTTGCTCCCCGTCCTGCAATAAACCAAAATCACAACATGAATTAAAGGAACAGAAATAGTTGAGCATCTTAAAACATTAATATAGAATCATCTGGGATGTTTTTACCTTATTTGAACACCAGAGTACATGTGATTGTAGATGTCATTGTCTTCCAACACGCCATGCCCATTGTCATAGAAATATACACCAACCTGCAGGTGTGTGTGTGTGTGTGTGTGTGTGTGTGGGGGGGGGGGGTAACAAAACGTTAAACTGAGGGTAAAAAAGATATTCATCCCCAAATAAATACTATTATTAAAAATATACACTTAAGCTTAATATTCAACCATCCACCATGCATTTATTTCATATCAAATTCAAACAGTGTGGCAGATAAATGAAAGCCAACAAGCTCATTAAAATATCGGACCTGCTTGCCGCTGTGGATGCGGTTCTTCCGGAGGACAGGAGTACTTCCTGTGGTCACCCAGACTCCAGCCAACGTGTTGCTGTAAACCTCATTCTCCTCGATTACTCCTTGACCTTTCTCATGCTGGAAAACAAAACAGAATAAAAAATAAATAAAACAAAAGCAGCAAACACTGAAAAGTTGTCTGCACCTTCTAGATAATTATTTAATTGAAAAAAAGCTTTTACCACATAGATGCCCCCATGCTGCCCATCATGGATTTTGTTATGTCTAACAATGGGGCAGCTGTTGGTTCGAATCTGGATCCCAGCCAAGGCGTTACCATAGATGTCGTTACTTTCTATTAAACCTCGCCCGTCTCCAAATATGTACACTCCTCCTTGGTTACCATTAAAAATAGCGTTTCCCCTGGAACAGGAGAAGAAATTTCAAGATGAACCTTTCAGAATAAACGAGGCCGTTTCTGTGGAGCCCGTCTTCTTACCGTATCGTCGGGTCACTGTTGGATGTGATCCAGACGCCAGCAAAGTTATTGGCATAAATTTTGTTCTCTATAAACTGACCCCGCCCCTTCTCGTGGACGTAAATGCCTCCCGTTTGGCCGTGGTGGATCTCACATCGAACGACCGTGGGGTTGGCGTAGGCTTTCACCTCAAAGCCAGCTATGCGATTTCTATGGATATTACAGTTCTCAAAGTAACCCTGAAATGAAAAAAACAAACAAACAAATAAAACGACCATTCAAATAAAAACTTTAGTCATTTCCTCGGTAAAACAGGAGACATGACGGAGCTGATGGTAGTTACCATGCCGTGATCAAACGTGAACACCCCCACATCTCGTCCGTGGTGAATGTGGTTCCGCCTAATGATGGGATTACCGTGGTTCTTCACCCAAATCCCTGCTAGAGCATTGTTGCTGATTTCATTGTCTTCATAAATGCCCTGCAGGCAGATAACGGACATGACGAAGAAAGATAATGTAAGGATGGTTGAGTTTAAGTGGATTTAAGACAAATAAGGGAAAAAAACCCTGATTTTGTGTTACCTGTGCGTGGTCTGTAATGTACAGTCCCACGTTCTCACAGTCGCTGATGTTGCAGTGTTTGATGGTTGGACAGGCACCCTGTCCACTCACACACACAGCTGATCCCACTAAAGACAGAACAAAACACCTCAAACACAGGTAAGCATGTCCTCACAGAGAGTATGAGATTAGGCTTTTGAAATGTTTTAAGTTAAATAACCAACACTGATCTAATCCCAACATTCAGCCTTAAGGAAAAGTTTAAAAAATGATCAGAATTTTAAATCCGAGAATCCATTTATTAATGTTTGATCCTGACTGAGGACAATAATAGTTTAACAACTTGATGAAATCAATCATTCATACAAAAAATGAAGAGTTCAATTGTAAAACCAGTTAAAAAGCATTTTGATCAAAATGACTAAACTTTTTTTTGACTGATGAAAATAACAGATGGCTGTTGTTGAAAATTCATAACAGAGTTCTGTTTTTGCAAACAAACTCTTCATATGTACTTGTCTTTAGTCACTGTAAGTGGGAAGCTTACATTAAGGACCTCCTCAGGTAGGGCAAGGCGATAGCTTGATATTTTATTGATATTACTTCAAACATAAAACAAGACGTCTCAGTGATGCTTATATTGATTTAACAGCGCTAGCAGCGAGCTTACTCCGTCTCTGAGCAATCGTTACATGCATTCTCACGCGTCTGCCTGATCAGCAAACCTCTGGGTCAATGACTGCGTTTACACGCAGCCAACAACCCGTTCAAAAACCGGTTATTTGCAATAACCCGGTTCTGCAAGGCCATGTAAATGCTGGCAATAACCCACTTATGCTCATAACTGGGTTTTAAAAAAACGGGTTATCACCCCCGGGGTAACCCTTTTCTATCCCGAATATCAGGTCATGTAAACTTGCATCGGGATAACTCTTTCAAAAGGTGTGCTCTACACATGGATGGATGGATCAGGGGAGGGGACGGCAACCGAATCAATTAGTTTTTTCCCCTCAATTACAGTGATGGAGATAACGGCACAGTGCGCATGGCTCTGGTGTTAATCAAGTTTAATTGTTACTCTTTTCAACAATCTTCACAAGAAGGCGAAACAGTTAAATAGCAGGGTTTGCATTGACCGGATATTTCCCGTATTTGACCGTTTATTTTGATGGAGAAACCTCGAGGCTGTTGGTCACTATGAAAGAATTACCCTGACGCGTGCAGATGCGCTGACATTTTAATCGTTACGCACATCGCGGAGGTAGCTACATCGATCACAAAAAGATTCTCATCAGAACATCTGAGAATTATTCTGGACACTGCTCAGCGCAGCTCGCCGTCAGCTCGCACATAAGGTGGACGAGCTGAAGATGTGGAGAGGGGCTTAAAGTGCGTCGGTCACAGGCAGCAGCAGAACCAGAGGGCATGCAGGAAGAGTCACTGAAATTAGTGTTTTCCAAACCCAGTCTCTCTGAGAGACTTGTCACTTAGAAAACGTTGCCTGATTATGAATCTTTGGCTGAACAGCGCTTGTTCCTGTCTCCAACGTGGCGATGCTCTGACGCATCCATGAGCCTGTCTGAAGCAAAGTCCAGAATCTCATATCCTCTTCATCTCAGAAAGTGTCTATAGAGACATTTGATTATGCACAAGCTATGTAATCAGGATATTAGACGTTCCATGTGTACAGGGGTAACTCTTTACTTGTGCATGTAAACGGGTTATCTCCAGTTTTTCAGAAAACCGAATATTGACCTTAACCCGATCACAACCTGATCCCTGGCTGCATGTAAATGTATTAAATGTTCTGCTCTAAACTTTGCATTTGGGTTTGCAGGATTTAATTATTTGAGGATTTGTTTGCATTTCGCCGAGCCTTTTCACCCTGCAGCCGATGTGGAGAGATGGACCAAATACCCCCCCCAGGTATGGAGAGCTGTAGCGGCCAACAGTAACGAGAATGCAATTCCTCTGAGTAGTGGATGAAAAAATATCATGAATTTAGCTCAACATGACAGAATTTTTTCTCGGGACAAGAAATAAATCCATCGTCTATACCTGCTTGTTCATGCAGGGTCACAGGCGCCTGTCTCCAGCAACCTCTGGTAAAACAGGCAGGTTGCAAGGCACAGGGCAAGCGCGCGCGCGCACACACACACGCACACACACACAATTTAGAGAAACCAATACAGTCTTGCTTTTGGACTGTGGGAGGAAGTCAGAGTACCCGGGGAGAACATGCAAACCCCTTGCAGAAAGAGGCCAGATTGGGATTTGAACCCAGGACCTTCTTTCTGCAAAGCAATGGCACCAACCATAGCCCCACTGTGCAGCCCTGGACAAAAAATAATTACTGGTAATATTGTGGATAATAGGATATGAGCCACCTCTAGAATTAATTTAAATTATTTCACATTATTATAAATATATAATAAATAAAAGTGCTTGTGGTATATTTATCTCTAGCTCTTACCTGATAGATAGATGCACTTTCCCAACCACTACATTATTCAATTTATCTGATCATGTGACAAGCTCTTCTGTCGTACTGATAGTGGTGCTCTCACCCCCTCTGGTGGCAAAAAGTATACTACACCCAAGCAAAGCAGAAGGACGGAGCTGGCAGTTACCCGGGCAAAACAATTTTACCTGGTTACAACATTAATGACAATTAACCGGTTAACTGCGTACATCCTAATAGATAGAGACAGATGATAGATAAGTATAGATTACAGGGGTTTCCTGGTTCAAACTGAGGCAGAGGTGGTACCATCCTGACCATGCGCCAGTACATACATACCCTGTGCATTCAACTGACTCACTTTTTTTAAAGGCAAAATATTATAAAAGGCTCAATAATATGCATTAGATTGGCATTTAGTTCCCTTTTTCCCATCTGATGTTTATAGTTAAAAATATTTTTAAATTTTTGACCTATTCAAAACCCTTGGCCGTAGTGTTTCAGGAAGTAGAAATTAACCGTCAGAGAGGGGAGCGTCAGACGGCAGGTCTTATTTCCTGATATTTGGACATCTCGCCTCTGATTGGATAACAGCTAACGACTCTACCACTGACTCAGTTTTTTCTGCAATGTTGACATTTTATTTCCACAACTAACACAAGCCTGGAGGAGTTTTATTGTGTAGTGGAGTTGCTAATGCTAAAGGTTAGCTTCTACTAGTCGAGACACTCTTCTTTCCTGGACTCTAAATCATCAGCCTTCGTGTCGCGAGCCAAGATGGGCGAGTCCATGAATGTTAAGTGACAGTGTGACGTAGATCTGTCAAGATTTTTAAATACTATACTTTCACCCTCTATTTTCTATCAGAAGCTAATGCAGGAGATAGGTGAAGGAGACTATTTTCGTGTTCAGCCTGCATGAAAAACTCAAAAATCCCCCCCAAAAAAAAAACCTTTCTCTGTGAGCTTGCTCATTAACTGAAATGTAAATTATTCATTAAAATTTGTACAGAAAAGCCTGAAAACCAGGAAAAACATGTACATAATAATAAAGACAAATTTGATGGCTACCTTGCTACAACCCAGCTCAGTAACCAACAACTAAGTCAATGAGGAAGGAAGCGACTGCACAGCATATTAAGTCCAAAGCCGGGAGTACACTGTGCGACTTTTTCACTTTTTTGAGCCGATTTTCCACTCGTGTGAGAATCCACAAGATCGGGGCGAGTGTTGCGCCGAGCGTCGTGTAGTGTACAGGGGGTTACGAGAGGCGATTAACACCACGTGACCAGCTACCGATCAGCAATCGTGAGCTCGCACGGACTTCTGGAGTGTTTGATATTTTGCTCGTTCGTCGTGAGGGTTGAAGCGGCGCAGCGAGCGACTGCAACCCAAAAAGTATCAGAACCGCCCACGGCGCATGCACAATCATGCATCAACACCGCTCACCCGCTATTTCCCTAATAACACATGTTGTTTGATTTTATTTCTAAACGTTTTTTTTTTACACAGAGTGACAAGGATTGTCAAGAAAGAGTGTTTGTCGTGTTCATGTTAAATGAAACTGATCACAAAACACAGATTTACTTTATTTTGTTTTCCTCATCCAACCCCCACAAATCGCTGTGTGTCCTCCTGCAGCACTCCCGAAGGACAACAGGCAAAACAAGACAAAAAAGTCTGACGTGTTGAGTAAAAACCGCTATTTTTAGCATATATTTTTAGGGCCGACGTGTTGCTACCAGACGTACAGTGTGAGCAGTCAGGTCGCATCCGAGAACTGGGTCGTGCAGTGTGAGCACATGACTCGTGAGACCTGCCCTGCGAGGAAGTCGTACAGTTTGAGCTGAAGCGGAGTGCTACGAGTGAAAAAGTCGCAAAGTGTCCACCCAGCTTTAGACAACAGTGCCAAGAAAACCCATGATTAAATTTATTGTAAAGCTAATAAGTCAGACAAAATAAGAGTTCAGTTAATCTAAAATGGTGTATAATCGCATCAAATAAGGAGCTGCCTTTTAATAAATTATGGTTCAGCAAAGCCTAAAATAAAGATCCCGACAGAAAAAGAAAGAACAGTCGACCATGTTCTCGCTGTGGAACAAGGTGCCGGTGTGTGGGTACCTGTACATGTGGAGCGGATGATACAGTGGTCGATGTGCGGGCTGCAGTTGACCGTGATCTCCAGACAGTGGTGGGCGTTATGGTGCTGCGCTGATTTATCATCTGGATTAAACTGAATTAAGAGAAGCTGAGGTCAGATGGAGGCTGCGATTATCTGCAACGTCTCTGTTCTCCCGCTACTTCAACACACATTTCATGTTATGTTTACCTTGATGGTCATGTATCCCACATACGCATCCTCTGATCCCTCCATGAAGACAAACGTAGAATCTCTAGTATTCTCTATGATGACCTTGTCTGCTACTTTACCGGGAGCTGAGTGAAAGCAGAAACCACTCATCAAACCCCTCGTACACACACAGCTGAGTGTGTGTCCCCTTCTTAAGAGAGGTATTGATTGCACACAACAGAGGCATAAAATCTTCAGTACCACTCAGTGAAGCCAACATGCTTACCTGCACCAATCATGGTGATGGGGGACTCTATATAAATCCACTCATCTGTATAGATGCCAGAATGAACAAAGATGAGACCGTCAAAGTGGGCTTCTTGAACGCCACCCAGCGCATCCTCAATGGTGTCATAATACTGAAAGGGGAGAGACGCAACACTCAGACACATGCTTACACCTCATCAGAGGCCACTTTGAAAAAGCAAGCACAACAATGCAGAACATCAGCGATTAAGGCCTTCCACTTACCAGCATATTCTCCCTGCCTTTGTATCTGCCTGGGTTACTGTAGAAATGTTCAGCAAAGCCCGGCTTCACATGTGCACCCTTGTACTGTAACGCAGAAAATACAGGCATCAGCGAACGCTACGGCTGGCTTACAACGCTTTCATCCAAGATGGCGCTCACGCCACAAAAGTAATCCGACCCCAAACCATAATTTCTATTAATCCAAAAAATAAGTTTCTGAATAGACACAGCCGGCAATATCTGCTACACATATGGTCGATTTTAGGAAACTTGAAAGCTGAAATAACTCCATTATTTACAATGACAGTCTCAGAATTTCATCCACCCATCAAGTTTACAAGATGATTTTAAAAGCAAGCACAGAAAATAAAACAAGCACCAAAGTCACCACAGATTAAATTGAGCAAAATTCATAACCTTAATCTGCATTTTAAAAACAGGAAAAAAGGCACATGATACCTGCAGAAACTACAAAATCAATAATTTGACTTTTGAATGTTTCCATTAAATTCTAGTTGTTTAAACAAAGAGGATATCTTCTAATCAGCAACTTTAAATATTACAGCTGACCGTTTGTAATAAATGTAGCAATACCATACAAACATAATAACAACAGTTCATCTGTAGCACGCTTCATTTGCAGCTCAAAAATAAGAAACTAAAACAGATAAAAAGCATCAATAAGCAAAGATTTTTATTCATGAAAATAGTAAAAAAAATTAAAAAAGGTTCAAAACTTTTTTATAAGCTTGAACTAAATTCTTTATTAATAAACAAGGGAAACTCATTTTAGAGACTGACAGCTGCTTTCTGGGGATTAAAGTTCATTAAATTAAATACAACCACTAATAACCTGCTTATTTACCAGGAACTGTAGACCTAATATGTAATAACAACAGACTTTTAGCAAGTTTATGATGCACAGATTTTTCTTTATTTGAATAAACTTAACAAGATAGATGAACTAACCAGCTGTTGGAAGCTCTCCTTCCAAGGGTTTGGATGTTCATGCTCCTCAGGGCTGACCTGGTAGAACCTGCCTGGCTCAGGATGCATCATGGGACGCGTATACTCAAACACCTCCATGTACAGTCGCTTCCTATAAGGACGACGGGGACAGCGTACAGGAAAATTATTTACTTGCCCTTTTTCTACAGAGATGAAGGTAAGAAACAAGAACAGAGCTTTCATGTGTTCAGCAGAACCCACCATAGGATAGGATCATTTGCTAGCTGGCTGAATCTCTTGCACACACAAGCTGCCTGGCAAAGGTCCTGCTCCAGTAAGTAGGAGAAAATCTTCAAAACAACCTCATCTGGAAGCTTCTGCTGCAGATATTGTTCTGCTGGGGCTGCTAAAAATACACAAGATACACAAAACCACTGTGTAAGTCTGGAGAAAAGGCAGCACACTGAACTGCAGTCATTCCATTTTATTTAGGGAAACAAAATCAGCAGACTATCAAATTAGCAAACAGTACATAATCTAACAGTTTTAACACACCTGGCAGGTCGTGGGTCTTACCGGACACTCGTGCCCGCTTGGCTCGATGACCAAAGGCATCTGTAGATGAAGTGGAAGCTCCCTAAAACAGAAAGCAAGGAGGATCTGAGCTCTTTGACCCGTGAGGAAACTCAATCCTGTATTATAATATCATCTAGAGGAGGACGTAACATTCCAGCAAGTCCTGATGTATGGCACACATTTATATTCCTCACTCTGCAGGCACACACACCATCTGCAATGACATTCACTTAAAATGCAAAGAGCTTCCGTCTAACCTCCATTGGGCCCTTGCTGGGGCAGGCAGAGGCGGTGGCAGAGGCAGCAGCGGTTCTCTTGGGAAGCAGGGTCTTACGTCGAAGCTGGTAGGGACTGTTCTGAGCACCTGGACCGGACTCTTCAATAGCCATTTCTGCTGCAGCTGCTGCAGGAGCCTCCTCATCTAAATAGAGAAAGAAAAAAACCCGTGTCTCACAGATACCACACCATCTGCAGAAGCACAAAGATGAACAAAGGTGCAGGTTCATGCAGACTGCAAAATACCAACGAAAGCAAATTTAAATAAGCCATCTCGTCTTTTCTACAATTGTTTTGTAGTCTTGAATCGCATCATACACAACTGCACACGCACTGTTATATGTTAAGCTATCATGCTCAGCGTTCCAACTACATTCAGTCTGATGGTAGGCAGACAAAGGTTGGTGATTGATAATGGCAGATGCACTTCCTGCGGCCAAAACTGCCTTCATATGTTTAGTTACTCCCAACAGACACCGACCGGTGTGCATCGGACTACTGACCATGCAGAAGCACGGTCATCTTTTGTGGTCCTGTCAAATTAGGGACACCAGAGGAAGTCAATTAGGCGTGCGGCTAATGGCTAAAAACTGAACTACGTAGCTGGTAAATCAGCGGTGTAAACAAATCCAGCAGTGACTAGCAGGCACCGGTGGTGAGGACAATCCGATAACAATGTCATCTCCAAACTACAAACCCAAGCACACAAAATGGTCCCGGTGAATTTACCTAAAGCTCACAGCTGATCGGTACGGCCTCTTGAAGCTAGAGCTGCTAATGTTTTTGTTAACGTTACACCCCAAAAATGGCAGTCCGTAAGATTTGCACCCGCAGAAATGGTTGTGACAGCTGGGAATGCAGCAGCTGAAACAGACAAGAAGCTTGTGATTAGAGAGCATTAAGTCGCTCCATTTGCCCCCCAGCTGAGGAATATGAGCCATTTAAGATGTCCATGTAGCTGCATACGCATTGCGAAGACAACCCCCAACCTCCTCCTAACCTCCGATTACTCAAGCCAAACAAAGCGCGGCCTGGCCTGAGCCACGGAGCAAAAAGCCTCGGGTTTTCCTACCTAAAGCCGCCGTGGTTAGTCCTGCTAAACAACTCGGTGTTATATAAAGTTTGGTATCTCCTAACGGGGGGATTATCGCTCATTAGCTGACCATGGCCTAGCTTACCTCTGTCCCCGTTGTTTCGTTCGAGCTGCACCGGGCGCGGCCTCGATACTCGCCTGGGTCTCCTGTTGGTGGCTCTGAGGGAGTTCATCTGGTTGTCGAAAATAGACTGCTATCCTCAACCGCCCGCTGCTAAAATGTACCCTCGACTGAAACTGCCACTCAGACAACCGTGTTTCTAGATACTAGATACAACAGCGACCAAGAACGTCCAGGAATTTGTGGCGTAAATGTATTTTTTTTTCTCCGTGGTGTCACAACTACCCCCGTTTCACCGCTCGGTGCCAGCTCCGTCTCTCTCCGTAGCAGGAGGAGCCATTAACCCACACGGGAAACAATCGCGAGAAAAAAGAGCAGAACGTCGGCTCGGCCAATCACATTTGACGTTTTATGACTACACCTTTCTGAGACCAACCAGAAGCTTTGAAACAGACGACTTAACCAAAGCCTATCTGTTGAGATTTGGAGTCGGTCAAGCGACGATTTAATCAATGAAAGCTTTGAGCATCAAAGGGTTACTCATCAATTACTCTTAGTGTAATTAATTAGCTTACTCAATTAGTGGCTAGTCAATGCAAAGAATTTTTTTTTTTGCAAAATCCGATTGGCGCATACAATACTGTGTTTAAATCACATATATTATTTAAATTTTAATTGAACGTGGATACAACCTTCTTGCAATCTTGAGGTGGTTTATTTCATATTTCGACCTTTTAAAAGATCCGAAAATCTTCAGAAGAATTAATTAGCACTTGGCTAATTTTTTTCTATTTAAAACGTATTTATAAGTCTTTCTCAGTGCATGTTGAGCAGTGTGAGCGTTACAGTTTAGAGAAATAAACAAGGAAAGAACAAAAGCATGCACATCAAATCTAAAATAACCTATATCCGGTAAACTAGCAGTATCTGAGTCAATCCCACAAAATCCTAATATTTATGTTGATCCATAAGCTAGTCCTAAATGTCAGAGATTCAGCCCATGTCTTTTAAAAAGTGGTCATCATCATATTACTGCCAACAAGTTATTTATAACCAAAATAAAACTGTTTTGGTTGGCTTTAATTGCAAAATAAACTGAGGAAAAAAACCTGAGTCGATGTGACATTTTAACACAAAATAATACTTGTGAAGATTTATGTAGACCTAAAGGTAAGAATGTAAATTGAATAAAAAATAAAGTAAACTTATAAGAAGCTTATTTATATTATTATTAGTCATAGTAGCAGTATGAGTAGTAGTAGCAGTATACATGTTTTTAAAATTGTTATGACATAAACTAATTTATGTGAAAGTAAAAATATTTAACTAAACAGAGGCGTTCATTTGATCATTCAAATTTATGCATAAACTAATGAGAAAGGAGAACATAAAGAAAAATGTTCAATTTCATTTCATTTGATGATTTGTTACTTTTTTCACAGTTTGTTCTCTTGGCACTGCAGTGCACTTTCTCATGTTTTAACCCTTTCATTGGCAGGTCACCCACTTGCTAGAGCACACTTTAGTCTAGTGGTTCATAACCTGGGGTCTGAGGGAGAGATATCAGGGGGTCATCACAATTTGAGGTTTTGAGGTTATCAAAATTATTTTTGTAACCATTTCATTCATAAAATCCCAATAACCCACTCCACAGTGTAAAACAATGAACATAAGTACAAAAACTACAACTGCTATTTATTTTTATAAATGCATTTTTGTAATGAATCACTTCTAATGTGTTTACGCAGGTAGGAGTTGATGGCTTGTCTTAAGCCGGGCACACCCTGTGCGACTTTTTTACTCGTAGCATTCAGCTCCATCTCAAACTGTGCGACTTCATCCTCACGGAGCAAATCTCGCGAGTCATGCTCTCACACTGTACGACCCAGTTTTCGGATGTCGACCAGACTGCTCACTCTGTAGCTACGTCTGGTAGCAACATGTTGGACCTAAAAAATACTTAAAATAGCAGTTTTTACACTACATGCCAGACTTTTGTATTGTGTTGTCCCCATCACCATATATATATATATATATATATATATATATATATATATATATATATATATATATATAGGGTTGTCCCTTGGGATTGCTGTATGGGGTTGGAGGAGGAAGTTGAAAGAACGTAAATCAATTTTTTGCCAGCTTAATTTGACATAAATAAGGCAAACATGCTTTCTTGACAATCCTTGCTGTGTGTGAAAAAAGTCTTTAAATAAAAATGAACGGCTTGTGCTAATAGGGAAATAGTTGGCGAGCCATGTTGATGCATGTTTGCACAGGCGCCGTGAGCAGTTTTGGCACTAGTTGGGTCGCAGTTGGTCACAGAGTGCTGCTTCAACAGTGCAATGCCTTCACGATCAACAAGCAAAACATCAAACACGACATAAACTCGCACATGTTTATGATTGCCGATTGGTAGCTGGTCACGTGGTGTTAACCACCTCTCGTAACCCCTGTATACTACACGACGATCAGCGTAAAACTCACTCTGATCTCATAGATTCTCGCACGAGGGGAAAATTGGCTCAACAAAGTAAAAAAGTCGCAGTGTAAGCCAGGATTTAGACACAAAAGAGGGTCCTCAAGAAAAAAGGTTAGGAACCACTGCTTTAGTCCAAAAGATGGTGTCTAAATAAAATGTTTAACATTCTTACCAAAATTAGTTTTCTCCACAGGGTGGCTGGACTCTTCCTTAGAGATAGGGTGAGCATCTCGGTCATCCGGGAGGGGCTTGGAGTAGATTTGCTGCTCCTCTACATCCAGAGGAGCCAGTTGAGGTGGCTCAGACATCTGGTTAGGATGCCTCCTGGATGCGTCCCTGATTAAGTTTTCTGGGGACGTCCAACCCGGAGGAGGAACAATGTTTCTCGTCTGGCCAGGGAACACCTTGGGACTCCCCTGGAGGAGAGGGCCCATGTAGCTGGGGAGAGGGAAGTCTGGGCGTCTGCTTAGGCTGCTGCCCCCATGACCCGACTCTAGATAAGTGGATGAAAATGGATGGACATTGTTACCTTGTACTACCATTATCTCAATATCAACATTATTGTTTTCATGCATACTTTATTTGACCTAATTGTATTACAACCGTTACTTCCACATTATGGGATGGGTGGCTTTCTGTTAAGGGCCATTCAGTCCCTTTACCAGAGGAGCGTGAGTTTGGTCCGCATAGCCGATAGCAAGTCGGACCTGTTCCCGGTGAGGGTTGGACTCTGCCAGGGCTTCCCTTTGTCACCGGTTCTGTTCATTACCTTTATGGACAGAATTTCTAGGCGCAGCCGTGGTGTGGAGTGTGTCGAGTTTGGTGGCAGGAGAATCTCGTCTCTGCTTTTTGCGGATGATGTGGTCCTCCTAGCTTCATCCAGCTCTGACCTTCAGCTCTTGCTGGGTAGGTTTGCGGCCGAATGTGAAGCGGCTGGGATGAGGATCAGCACCTCCAAATCTGAGATCATGGTTCTCGACCGGAGAAGGGTGGCTTGCCAACTCCGGGTCGGGAGAGAGGTCCTACCTCAAGTGGAGGAGTTTAAGTATCTCAGGGTCTTGTTCACGAGTGAGGGTAGGAGGGATCAGGAGATCGACAGGCGGATTGGTTCGGCGTCTGCAGTGATGCGGACGCTGAGCCGATCTGTCGTGGTGAAGAGGGAGCTGAGCCAGAAAGCCAGGCTCTCGATTTACCGGTCGATCTACGTCCCAATCCTCACCTATGGTCATGAGCTTTGGGTAATGACCGAAAGAACGAGATTGCGGATACAAGCGGCCGAAATGAGTTTCCTCCATAGGGTGGCCGGGCTCAGCCTTAGAGATAGGGTGAGGAGCTCGGACATTCGGGAGGGACTCGGAGTAGACCCGCTGCTCCTCCGGATCGAAAGGAGCCAGTTGAGGTGGTTTGGGCATCTGGTCAGGATGCCTCCTGGACGCCTCCCCAGGGAGGTGTTTCGGGCATGTCCTGCCGGCAGTAGGCCCCTGGGTCGACCCAGGACACGTTGGAGAGGTTACATCTCCAATCTGGTCCGGGAACACCTTGGGGTCCTGCCGGAGGAGCTGGTGGAGGTGGCCAGGGTGAGGACGGTCTGGAGCTCCCTAGTTGGGATGCTGCCCCCGCGACCCGGACCCGGATAAGCGGAGGAAGACGACGACGACGACTTCCCCATTAAACATAAATCGTAAAATTTAACAAAAGTTCATTTTTTTGCGCGCGCACACACACACACACACACACACACACACACACACACACACACACACACACACACACACACACACACACACACACACACACACACACACACACACACACACACACACACACACAACTTTGCTTTGAGACTTGGAGATTTTTGACTAAAATAATTTAAGTATATGCAATTTTTTTGTTTTGTAAGCAACTGCAATCGTGGATTCATTGTTTTTTTGTAAAAGTAGTTAAGAAACACTTTTGGTATTTATATCCTATAACCACTAGGGGGTGGTATTTAGCTGCAAATGATCTGACAGGGTTCAGCAAGGCTTAAAGACAAAACAGAACATAGTCTGCCATTGCTTTCTATTCTTTCCTTCTTTTTTAAATCTAATTACTAAAAGGTCCAACAATAACAGTGATGCTTTGTAATCAGTGAAAGGCATTGTAGAATTTAGCATCATCATTTACACATAGTGGTGATTACTCTAAATAGGAACAAATAGAACATATAAGTCTATAAATTTTGCCCGAATTAAAATGCTTTGTTGATTTATTTTATTTATGTGTGCTGCTGTTCTAGTGAAGCATCTTCTTTTTCAGCTAATTTTTTTAAAAAGTCATCTTTTATAAAACTGTGCTTACCTGTTCGTAAGTATTTGCTTACAAATTGATGCTGATTAAAGTGATTGAGGTATTTCTCACAGCCCAGTGGACCATACTTATAATTCAAAAGCACCATAATCCCCTAGTGGTTTTGTTGTAAAACTGCATCCACATATTAACAGTGTAGGAGGCAGTGCATCCATATCAAAAGCAGACTCAGATTCTTCCTTGCAGCTGCAGCCTTGAAACGCTGTTTCTGTCAAGTGTTTCTCTAAGTCTTATCTAGCTGCTGTATCCATCCTTGGGTAATAAGCAGAATGAGCAGCTGCCTTTCCTCCTGCATCCTGCCAACCAACTTCATTGCTTGCAGCAGACGTTTGTGGGGGTCACTTTGTCCTTGGAAGCTTTGGATGAGCTGAAGGACATCGTTACCAGATAAAGATGCTTCTATTATTTTGTGTTTTTGAGAGAGATCTTTTCACTACATACACGCAGGAAGTCAGGCTTGTGAACAACTCCACAGAACGACACACTAAACATTTATTTTGTATAAAACAAACATATTTCAAACATGATTACATAACCCTCATTTAGAGAAGTAAAAGAAACCAATAGGCTGGAGAAGATAAGAAGAGCTTGCAGGCAGAGTGTATGAGGAGGTTAAAAATCAGCAGTTCTCTGCAGTGTTCTTTTTTAATAAATATCACTCAATGATTACATTAAATATTGAGATAATGTTGCATTTTTGATGTGCACCCACAAAGTTCCACATGTAAATCTTTAATCCAACAGTTTCTGCTTGCAGCATTATCTCTAGACACCAGATTTTTTACATAAAACAGACGATGAAGTCACCAGTTTACTACTTCCACTTTTCTACTTTAAACAGTCATTTCAATGGAAACTCCACCCATCTGATAGTGTAATCAACCTGGAACAACAACAACTGAATTTAGGCCAGCTAGGCAACCCAGATTTACTAATTATCTGTGGTTGTTGCATGTTGGTTGAATTTTTACTGTTCAAACACCTTTTAAGTGTTTTTTGTAGTGAATTGGCCTAAAAAGTAGACTGTTTCCCAAATTTGCTGTTAGAGCTTACAGATTTAAATGATCACAAATAATGTAAGCAAATTATAGTTAGGCATTGAAAATAGAAAGAAGACCAAAAATCATGAGTGGTGAGGTTAGACATGATTTAGCCACCCGTTTACATGTCCCAATGCATTTTGAACTGACAACTTCTGCAAACACGATTAGTGAAGTTTAATGGGACTTCTCAGCAATCCATTAAAAGTCTTTAGATACCTTAGCGACAGTCAGAACTCTTGTTTCCCATCTAAGATCAGCGTATTGGCCAAGGAGTACATCACCCGACTGCTCTTTGGAGAGGTCCATGTTGGCTGCTGACACGAGGAAGTCTCTGTTCGGTAAATTTGCGCCTGAGTCTTAAACAAACCAAAGCGAGCTGCAAGAAGAAAAAAGTCTCGTCTGAAGGTGCGGGTAAAGAAACCATACAGGAAAGGGTTGGAGCACGAGTTGATGGGATAAAAAAAGACCAAAAGGAGTTTCGAGTCTGAGACGGTGATGAGGGGGAGCTTCAGGGCAGCCGAGATGGCGAAGAATGAGATCGGAACCATGCAGACAAAATCAGTGAAGATGAGGATGGCCATGCGTTGAGCCACTCGGGTGTCAGCGTGGGCTGGTGCCGATGAAGGCTTGCGGTAAGTCAAGTAGATGCTGAGGTAGCAGCCACACACGCAGACGAAGGCCAGGATGTTGAGGAGAAGGAGAGAAACCACGTAGACCTGGGACACTAAAGACTCCACATCCATTGGAAGGCAGATACTCACCTGGAAAGAGACACGTGATCTATAAATACAATGAATTTCACATTGTTTACATGTGTGAGGCTATGTATAGAGGCAAAGGTGTCGAGAAATATAGTACAAATACTTTGTTACTTTCTTGAAGTGAAAATGTGTATTTTCCCTGGCGATAGGGGGCAGTACATAATGTTCGAGTAAGACCTTACCAACGGATGGCCATTAGGGTCAAAAATCCCTGAGAGCGCAACTTCCAGCAAAATAACAAGCATATTAGACTCCCTTTCATCACTGGCAATGAGCGAAGAGGTAAATGTGTAAAACAACAGTTATGAATGGCTAAAGTTTTGTAGCCATTTGTTAAGAATCAGTAAATACAATTCATCCTCAGGGGCTTCCGTACAAGGAAACATGGCATCTAATATGGCGTCACCCAGAGACTAAGATCCGCGCCAATGTATTTTAGACCCGATTATTATGGTTATATCTCTGCAAACAGTCAACATCACATGGACGTGCAGATCATGTCTATATTGAGTCAGTTGGTCCAGACCACGTCTGTAGGACGTCCAAACTAGGTTTTTGCACAGTGGGATGTTACGAAGCCATCAATTTTTTTTCAACAACTGGACATCATTTAATTCATTTTCAACATTTTGATAGATATTTCCAGAGATTAGTGGTAAAATTATATATATTTAATTAAATAATATATATAATTGATTAAAGTGGAAATTTTGGGTATACCTCAGTGACTTTTCATTTTTACTCCTTACACTTTCACAAAATTATCTATACTTTCTACTCCTTGTGTTTTAAAAATGATACTTATATTTCATTTTGGGTCTTTAGTGTTAAAAAACACAAATATCCATATTAACGGTAGCATCCAGTTAGACTGAATTCGACTGCAGTCGAAAATTAACTTTAAACCTATCATTCTGACACTTTATTGGTTTGTACGTGATCCATCACACACACAAACCATGTCACCGTCCCACCAAGGCATTTATTAATCTTTGACAGAAATAACATATATTATATAAAGACAACTATACAACGGTATTCGGTACTAGGCTGCCAGTTTTCTCCTTCAGTTTTGTCACCTGTGGCCTTCACAGACTCTTGCAGCTGCCGGATGTACATTCCAGCAAACATCGATGATAAGCCCGCCTTTAAACTTTTACTTTGTGCACCATTAAAATTCTTATAGACGACTAGTAAAACCCCACAAAACACGTGTGCCCCACATGTTGTTCTTTAATGTATTTGGATAGCACTAAAATGGATCAGTGTCCAAAGGGCACACAACATTTTCAACATTACAATTTTTATATAACATTATAGTCATTATGGCCATTGCTAAAAAATATTTATTTTCTTGGCAGGCATGGCTTAGCTTTTGTCATTATTAGCTTTTTCTAATGTATACTTTGTCTTTTATGCTTTAAGTAATTTTGAAACCAGTACATTTAAAATTTTAATCAAGTAAAAATCTTTAATGGATACTTCTACCTCTACAAAAAATTTTTTTTAACTCCAGTATCTATATTTCTACTTGAGTAATGAATGTGAATACATTTGACACCTCTGTATACATGCTATCAAAGGAATACTGAATGGGAAAAGTAATAGTTAGGGACCATAGACATGACCTCCAGTATAGACTAATTACAGACTAAAATAAATCGAAGCACCCTCTCAACCTTGAGAGAACAAAAAAAACAAAAACAGTGTTCACCTGTTTTACACAATGAGTATCTAAATGAGTGTTTATTTTCTCGCCTTTAGAAGAACGAGTGTCAGTCATTTTCATTGTTTTTGTTCAATTTCAATCAGTATATCTCTTCTTTTTTAGTCTCTTTTTATCAGTTTTGAGTTTAGTTTTTAATTTTAATGTTTTTTAATGTTTAGTCTATTTTGACTCATTCGGACACGCAAATGTGGCTCCTTGCCACGAGTTTAATCCCATCTCATGAACATATGTTTAAAATGTTGATTTTTAAACATCACCAAACAGTTGACACAAATATTTAATATTGCTTTTGTGATTTAGCCCTGCTTTGAGTAAGACTTTTAGAATGTATGCTCAAAGTAAGTGCACACCTGAAAACACTTTATTGGTAACACTTTACAATAAGGGTATCTGAATTAACATTACTCAGTGAATTATTAATCATTAATAAACTATTAAATAAAGTATTAACAATTGTTTACTATCAATGTTCATGTTACGTAATGTATTACTAAGCAGACAACCCCTGGCCCTTTGCCCTAACCTTAAAGAGACAATGTGTAGTTTTTATCGTTAATCTCTGGAAACATCCATCGAAATGTTGTTGAAAATGAATTAAATGAGGCCCAGTTGTTGAAAAGTATTAGCGGCTTCGTGTCATATAGCCATAAAAATCCAGTCTAAAATACATGGGAGCGAGTCTTAAAGCTGGGGTACACCGGAGACAGATGCGCCACGCCGCGGAAGTGCCACGGCTTTGGGAAGTCACATGATCACAGAGGACTCACCGCACTACTCCACACCACTGAGCACTTCTTGGAAAGTCGCACGATCGTCAAAACATCATGCGGGACTTGAGAACAGGAAGCGGAAAGTGACTCTCTTGTTTCTACGTGATCAGACTTGCCGTCGTGTTTTGAGAGACTCAAATTCATTAAGTACTCTATTTATTATGTTTTAAGATCAATAGTACTTTAAAGTTACCGATACTGCAATTGGGTTTGTGCCGTAAAGCCGTTCTGCTTCATAATGTCTGTTGTAAAGTGCTCCACAATGTTGTAAACAGCTGCTGCACTTGAAATAGAACTGGAAATCTGCAATGTTTAATTATGCATAAAAATGCACTAAGTAACATTAGTAAATGAACCCTTATTGTAAACTGTTACCATTTTATTTAAAATAAACCAGCCCATGGTAGACTGTGATTTATTTTTTGTCAATCAGGAACATTATATTTCATTTTTGGATTTTGGGTTGAAAACAAAACAATGCAATTGTCTAAGAAGAATATGAAGTTCATTTGTAACCTTTTACATTTCAAAAATGTTCTTGTTTTGACATGCCTTCCTAATGACTTCTATCCTGTCCTAGGGGTAAACTGCCATCCCCGTTGGTGGGTGAATGTGAGAGTGAATATGAATAATGGAAAGCTCTTTGAGTGCCTAGAAAAGCGCTTTATATAAATCTATTAATATTAAACTTGTTTGTGATGTTTAAAAAAACCTACGTTGGTGAAAATGTCAAAATAAGAGTAAAACACACTTGCAGTGTCTGATATTGTCAAAAACTATGCAGGAATCCAACAATTTTCCTAACAACTTCTTTTCCAACACTGATACTGAAGCAGCTTCCTGCTTGGGCAGCCAAGCTCACACAGCAGCAGGGTCTGTGTTTTATACCTTCATGTGACTGTTCAATCAAGTAAAACATGAAGTTTAATTAGTTTAGTTTTTAGTTTTAAACCAACCAGTGAATACTACAAATAAAAAAAAAATCCATTGATTCTTATCCGAAAAAGACCTGATGAGTCATTTTTAATGCAGTCTATGCTGCTTATACTCTCGTAAGCTTTATTCTCAGCTGTGGCGAAGTGCTGATCTAAATCGGTGTCTGCCAACTTCAGGATGAGTGATCTTTTAGTTTTCTATCATCTGAAATGGCAAAAACGTTCAAAACACACAACAGGACATGAGAATGGAAAACTGGTTAGAGCAAACACGGATATAGTTTGCAGCACTACAGCCTGCACATGTTTTTAGCGAGCCCTGCTGAGTGACTGACTCTTTTGACAAGCCATCCTGCTGCGCTTTTGATCTGAAGCGGAGAAATAAATGCAATGTTTCCTGACTCAGGGTGTAATCATGTTAAAACGTAGTGATCTCAGGAAAAAAGAATAATAGTGTTTATAGACCTTTATTTCATAACCAAGCCCCACTTAAACAAGACCACCAGATTCAATGTGTATAATAGTAATAATAGTAGTAATAATAATAATAATAATAATAATAATAATAATAATAATCTACGTACTTTGCTGTAACTGCTGACCCCAACTGTGGGCAGCAATGCTGCCATCAGCGAGAAGATCCATCCTGCTGTCATGATGATGCAGGCGTGCCTCATGCGGAGTTTCCGGTCGAGCCGCAGAGCATGTGTGATGGTGTGCCAGCGCTCTACAGTGATGGCCGTTAATGTGAACACTGACAGCTCACTGGCAAACACCTGCAAATCATTCTGGTTAAATCTCTGACATTGATGAGTGTCGTCATTAATGTGTGCTGTCAACCCCATGTGTGCACGCAGACCGTGAAAAATCCCGCAGCATTGCAGCCGAGGCCGGTTTGCCAGTCGATGGCATGGTTGTAGTACCGGCCATGGGTGAAAATGTCCACGGTTGCTATGACTACCAGGTAGATGCCCATGCAGATGTCAGCAAAGGCCAAGTGGCACATGAGAAAACGGGGAACAGTCAACTTGGAGCGGCTGCCTATTTACAGTGCATGGGAGAAAGAAAACTTTGTAACACTTCATGAAAATTCCAGAGTGTGAATCCTCTGACTTGTGAACATTTTACCTAACAACACGAGGAGGACCACTGCATTGCCCAGCAGAGCAAGGACAGAGATGATCCAGATGAGGATCCGCAGGAGGACAGGAGACATGATGTCCTCACACGGGTTAAATTTGTCTGGTGTCGGGCTGCAGGTGATGGAGGTGTTGGAGCAGTAATCCCTTTCAAAGCCAGGGTTGTACTTCACATCAGGGTGGTCACAGAGGTAGTGGCGCTTAGATCTAACACACAACAACACACAAGTGTGGCCCTTGTGAACAAAACGGCAGATTTAAAATCGAGCAACTAACTTATATTATATAACCTTGCAGCAACTAGACAAGTTATGACTTAGCTACTTCCCCTGTCTGTACCTGTTTCTGTGCACGTGTATGAAGGCACAACAGTGTGATGGGTATGTCAGTTTGGCCTCCTGCAGCTGGGTAAAGTGCTGCACAGGAGGAAGCTTTTTCAGCTGGTACGCAGACTCAGCCACCAGCTTCTTCAGACCTCCAAGGACTCTGGAATCTGGCAGAGAGCTGATGGAGGTCTGAGAAATGTCCCTGCAAAGGACACACACACACACACACACACACACACACACACACACACACACACACACACACACACACACACACACACACACACACACACACACACACACACACACACACAAGGTGAACCAAATAGGACAGCAACTTTTTTTTTTTGGTTTGGATATTCTTTCCAGTGATTTCACCTAAAATCCCCGTTGTAACATTTTCTGACAACATATGCATCACTTTTCCTGGGTCTGTCATCTGGTCTCCTCCCAGTGATCTGGGCCTGGTAAAGATCTCGAGAGGGGGAACCAAGAACATTCCTGATCAGATGCTCAAACCACCTCACCTGTTGAGGCAAAGGGGCAGCGACTACGCTCTGAGCTCCTCCCAGATCTCATCGACTGCGTCTGGCCACCATAAGAAGCTAATTGAAGCCACTTTTATCTGGGTCTTAAAGTCATGAGTTAAATCTAATGACCATAGAGTGAGGAATGAAATGATGACTGCACAGTTAACTGAGACCTTTACTTTTTTTCAGATTCATCTTCATCCAAAACCTGGAGCAACACCCTCACAATAAAGAACGTTGATCCAACCTTCACTTATGAACTAGACACCAAGAAACTGAAACTCGTCCATTTGAAGCAGAAACTCACCTTGTTTGGAAAAAATGCCACCCTTGCCCCACCCCCACCCCCGACAGTCTTTAACCATGGCCTTAGATTTGGAAAGCCATCTCTCATCACAGCCACTTCCCTCTTGGCTGTAAACCATCCCGGTGCACACAGAAGGCCATAGCTTAAAGACACCCTCCTCCATCAGGACCTCTAACAGACACAGCGCTACCTGGGAGTCCGACCTAAGCTCAGAACAAACCTGACTTGGTGACAGTATTGTGGACTCTCACAAGTGACCCCAGCACACCATACGCCCACAGAAAGACTTCGGGACATGGCAGAGAACGTTATAATTTTAGTTGATGAAATGTGAATAAGCATCTTTCTTTGGACACCTGATTTCAGAGTTTTGGTAACAAGCCAGATAATTGCTAAACTAAATATAAATAAAAAAATAAAAGAAACTTTTATTTGTTTTAAAAGTTGATACTGTTTGATTGCCGAGTTAACTAATGTTAAAAATCTTTTAGTTTGATTACAGCTTCAACAAAAAAAGAGAAAGGTTGAGCAAATAAAAGTCATTAAAAATGTATTGTCTGATCTCCCTCTGCATTTGAGATTGTTTTCTTATTCTTGAGTTTAACAGGTGATGATGAGGAGGATGAATCATATTAGAGATGCTTACAGAAACACCAACCCACTAGAACCCACAAAGGCGTCTGGACTGATGTGAGTAAGCTGTTTGTTTCCTCTCAGCAGCCTGAAGGGAGAGTGGAAAGAGTTAAATTATATAAGAATAAATACCTGAAAGCTCATGTTTGGAATTGTGCGTGCCTGTGACTCACAATCTGTGCATCTTTGTTCTGTTGAAGGCGTCATTTGCCACCTCCTTGATGCCATTTCTGGCGAGCCGTCTGTCATCAGTGAGAGAAACCAAAAAGGACGGTCACGTACATCAGAACGGTTCCAACAGAAAACTTCTCTGAGCCGCCGCCAAATTTAGTGTTTGCACTTCTTTTTGTTCCCACAAGCCAAAGCTGTGCAAACACACAGGCTATTTGTCAACCAATGAGTGAATTACTACTGTCTTTGTCAGTTGCTCTTTCTGTTTCTCAGTTTTTCTTCTTTCTAACAGATGGGATGATAAAATCGTTGGCGAGATTTTGAAACAACCAATCCCATGGATGCAGACAGCGCCCCGCTCATCCCACCGCAGGGCAACAAACGCAAAGCAGACGAGACACAAAGCAAACAAAAAACATGCAGACATGATTTATGGTGGTTTTGTACACCCACCTACACACTACCGGTGTTTTGCACAATTTTACATGATTTTAAATCTTTTTATGGCAGTTGTTCATCATGTCTGGATTTGTGGATGTGTTCTTTTCATTTTTATTTCTGTTCTTGTTTTTTTCTTTTCAAAACAAATTTTTTTCTATTTTTGGTCACATTCTAAACCGTTTGCACCTTTTGTTCTGCCTCTTTTCAAGGTTTGTGCAGCTTGAAGGCTACTGAAGGACTGTGTGATCATGTTTTACATTAATGTGGATGTTGTAAACAAACAAGCAAACAAACAAACAAACAAACAAACAAACAAACAAACAAACAAACAAACAAACAAACACAAAAGAACCCCCTCCACACACATTTGGCAGGAAATGAAGAAATGTCAGGTTCTCAAAGATTATTCAGTTAAAACAAAAAAACAAGTCAGAAACTTGGTTTGTGCAGAATCTCATGGTGTCATTATCACACTATTTATTTATTTATTTATTTATTTATTGTCTACATTTCATTAATATGAGTGCTGGAGTTGAAAAGGTAAAATTTGCTCCCTGTTTCTGCTAATCACAACTTTTATCCCAATTGTTATTATTATTGTTAATAACAACAACAACAACAACAACAACAATAATAATAATAATAATAATAATAATAATAATAATAATAATAATAATAATAACATTTGTGCTTCTAATCTGTTTAACCAATGTAAATGCATCATGATTTTTTAGGTTTAGATTTAATAGCAAAAACCAGACGGATGACAAAGTACAATATTTATATTTTTCATGCCTTTTGCCACATTGATGCTGCAAGAAAAAAAGTTTCAAACATGCATGCAAACAGAAATTGAGCCTTGCTTTTCTAAAATAAAAGTATTTTTAGTCGTCAGTATGACATGGGACTCGTGGAGGAATTTTTAATGATTATTTTTGTAAGTATCTTAATGCATTTAACCATCTAAAGTATTACTAACTCCAGTTTGTAATGCAATTCAAGAAATGTGCATCCCTGAGATTTACACCCCCTCCCAAAAATATAAAGAACAAGTCAAGACATATTCATGAATAAATCATAATGCTTCTGTCAAAAAAATTTGTGATATCTCAGATGCCTGAGACAGAACAAAGTAAAACCCTTTTCACAGACAATCTGAATGTTTTATAAGAAGAAGATTAATTTCTTACATTTCTTTGATTGTTTCAGTGCAGAGGCCTCTGAAGGCGTTGGCAGGAACTGTTTCAATGTAAATGTTGTCTTCCATGTTACTGTAAAACACAGAGTTAAAAACATAAAGAAAAAGTAGAAAGAAGAGAAATAAGTAATTTTTGATCGAAAAACAGCAGAGACATTTATTCTTATGGGGCCAAAATATAAAAATGTGTCTCCCATCCACAATGAAACTTACTTTCCTATTGAAGTCAAGCTGTCAGATAAAAGATAGTTTGAATATAGATTTTCAGAAACCGAACGCGATAGAGATTCATCCTTTATGCTGTAGATAAGCTGCTCTCTGAGGAGCCCTCTATATGTGAACGTTTTGTCTGCGTTCTTCTATGTTTGACACGTGATGTCCTCGGGGTCCTTTTAATTCTGTGTCCGTGTGGGAGCTTCGGTTTGTGGGCGCCTTTCTGAGCTGGTGGTTTATTTCTATCATGAGCTCTGACACCTACAGCTGAAAGTCTCGGGCTGCAGAGCCAATCTTGGAGAAGTCTGGAAGAGTTCTCAGGCCGTTGTTGGAGAAAGTCCTAGAAAAAAAAAAAGACTTAAGCAGCAAAAATAGCTTCGGTCACATGGTAACTTCAGGAAACCTCACGCTGTTTGATGAATCCCAAGTCAGTGTAGTATCTCTGTAGCAAATCAGCTGTGGGAATGTTTGACTGAATTAAATGATATTAGAGATAAATTTAGTTTGTCTGTGTGTTGATGTAAAAATATTAGCCGATCCTTACAATGTACTCAGATTACACTCAACATCTGATGAATTATTGTTGATACTTTTTAGGACCCTGTTGAAATGGTTAAAAACACAACAGAAGGTGATGTTGGATTTCTATTTACGAGTCACAAACTTCTCAAAGATCACCAAACTGGTTGGTTTATTTCTTTGGCACTAAAAATATTTGTAGAGAATTTATTGGGAACTCACCCGCTATGCCAAAACCTTTTACTTGGAACAACACAAATCAATAAATAAAGGTTGATCAGATGTTTTATCCAGCCTCAAAACAAGTTTTAAATCTATGTATAAAAAATGAACTATAGCCTGTTGCCTGTGAATCTGATCCAAAGTAAGAAGAACTTGTAAAATTGATCAAGTTTATGTTTTTTAGCATCAGAAATATGAACAATATGTTTGAAAAACTAGAATCTATTTACAGTTCATAGATTAAAGCAGATAAAGTGGGCAAAAAGTGATTTGTCATCATCAGAAATATATTACTCTGTAGAGATTTCCCATGTTTAGTCCAGATTTTCTGATGAGTCTGTATGGAGTTAATACTTTTTATAAATGAAGTCTCTGAGTGAGCAGACATCTATTGACTTTCTATTGGGAAGAGAACTTTCATGTCACAGTGCAAATGCAAAACTCTGAGCATCATATCTTGTATGTCCCCACCGTGTTTCAAGATGGCGCTTGACTATGGAGAGTCGATTGCAGTTAATGGATATAAAAATATAAAATTTCAAGCCTATAGGAATATTTAGAATATACTGTTGTGATAAATACTAATACAAAAGGTCAAATTTGTGAACGGATACACATAATTTGATAGTAAACAAGTAAAAATATTACACACTGCACTTTTAAGTACAGTAATTATGCACTTGTACTTTGTTACATTAGAAAACTGTTAAAACACGGAGATATTTGATCAAGTATTTAGTCATCTAAATTTGTAATATCAAGTCATAACTTAACTTTATAGATATTTTGAAAAAAAAAAAGTTGAACTAAGAGGCTCAATTTGCTCTTTTTGCCCCCTGAAAGACTTCAGCACTGAGGGGTGACAAATTGTGGAATAATTTAAGCTTTTAATTATAGTAAAACTTCCAACACATTTAAATTAGCTTTCAGACGTGTTGGGTTTGGAAAACCAGCTTCCAGAGAGTGATTTATTTCTTGTTGCCACTCTGGTGTCCTTGTTTAAACAAATAGTTTAAAAATATATTTAGTCGCCACACTGCGTTCGGTTTATGTGTCCCATTTCTCACAAATTGGGCCAAGCACAACAGGAGTGACGACGGCATCCCTGAGGGGTTTCAGCCGTGCGCTGAATCTTATAAATGGTTATTTGGAGCTTGTTTCTAAAGATAAAATCTATCACATTGTTTGGACGGCACCAGCGTTACAAGGATGGGCGAGTAATGCCATGGGGAAGAAACAGACCACTCTTTTGTTTTTACAGTTGTTGATGAGTGACCCTTGATTTGCCATTAGTAGGAGGGGTTCAGGCTGATGAAATAATCCTGGATCTGGTAGTTTGGGTCAACAGAAGTAGGCCTGTCAACCATAACCTATTTAGAACTCACCACTGGCTGGAAAAACCAGAAAATATTCATCGCTGCAGCACTACTCACAAACGTCGGAGGTTCATGGTGTTGGCGAAAGCATCCGGATGAATGGATCTCAGGTTTTTTGACAATGAAATGGTTCTGAAAGAAACACATTCAGTCACACATTTAATAACAGTTGCAGGGTTTCACGGCTGCCTCTATCCCGCCAGATGGACTTACATCTCCGTGAGCTCTGGGAGGTTGGCGAAAACAAAAGCTCCAATATTCACTAAAGCAGCGTTTTCAAACACGTAACTGCAGCAAACAGAGGACACATTTAAGATTCATTTACACCTTTTATTGGACATGTTTAGTCTTTCATCATCTGCCATGAGGCCTCTCAGAATCTTCAGCTCTACTTGTTCCGAGACGGAGACTAAACACACACACACATGCCAGTGTTTGGGGAAAAAAAGAGCAACACTGCTTTTGAAAATGCGTCTACTCACACGCTGGTGAGCCGAGGGAGATCGGCAAAGGCGAACGAATCAAAACTTTGCAACTTGGAGTTCTGAAGTATGGAACTAAAATAACATGAAAACAGAGTTCATAAATGTTTAATGTCTTATTCAAGCTTCAGTGGAAAACTAGGCAAGAGATTTTAGTAATTTTGCAAAATGAGAATTTTAACAAAGAGATTGGCGTTGCAGCTTGCGGTCAAATTAAGACTAAATATGCATTTAATGGAAACATTTTCATCTGAAACTTTGGTATTTGTGCTAAATTAGATTGTCCAAAATAAAATATTTGGGTGGCTTTTCGAGTTTGAAAATGCGAAAAGGCCTTTTTTCATTAATTGATGACTTTTAGAGGTTTAATAGTTTCCAAAAATATAAAAAAGCATATTATTTGCCAAAAGCGAAAAGAAAATTACTGACATAAACTAACATGTAAAATGAATGAACAAAAATAATACATAGCTAATGCAAACAAATGTTCTGTTTTTTTTTCATAAACAGGATTTTTGCTTATCTTAAAAGATCATATTTCCAAATCAAATCAATTCAAATCAAATCAAAAACACAAAGCAGAACGACACTTACAGTATTCTGAGATGCTGGAGGTGCTTAAGGGCGTGAGGAGGAATCTCTTCTATCTGTGTGTGATTTATTTCCCTGTTCATGAAGAAACAGATTAATTCTCAGAAATGCCCCAAACACAGGGATGCACATAGTAGAGAACTAATGACTTATAATATTTGTGTGGAAATGGATGCAGCAGTTTCACATTTTCATCTTTCTGAATGATAAACGAGGCCAGGGGTTTCTTTTCATGCAGGAAATGAACTATTTTGTGCTGGGAACGTGCATGAAACATCCAGAATATTTCTGCTTCTGCCTTTTGTAGATCGCTGCATTCTTATTAATTTCCCAACTGTTCCTGAGCCTTGACCTTTGAGCGGAGCGGAACAGACGAGAACACACACGTCGCCACCTGGGAGTTCACTTTACATCTGCTGGAATTAACCGCCCTGTCGCTGCCTGTAAGTGTGTACCCTTACCCTGATTGTGTTTAGATAAATTGTTTATGTTCATTCTGTTGCTTCAGGTAATTTCCCCTAAGCTACAATTCTTCTTACTTCTCAAGGTCTTGAGCTCCATTATAGGAATGTTTCTCTGGTAATCTTTAGCTCTGTGCATCAGTATGCATGTGGGGAGAAAGTAATCCTTGAAACTTTTGATTGACAAGCTACTGCAGTCCCAACTCTCCTCACCCTAGAGGATGTAGGTGCGCAAAATTCACTTTAATACATCTTCTGTCTGTCTTACAGAACACATTTCACACAAAAATGAGCTTTACCGATAAACTTTTTCTAATTTCTGTTACTTAACGAGGTCAAATTATTAAATTTCTGTTAGCAAAATAACTCATTGATCCACTAGATGCTTTCTACTGAAACTCAGGAACGCATCATTGCACTAGAATCCACCTTTTGAGTCAGCCGTATTCCAAATGGCTGCCACAGCAAGCGGAAATGACCACAACAAGCCTGTCAGAGTCGTTCAAAGATAGAATAAATTCAGCCATAATGGTTACATGTTTTTGGATTGTTTTGACAAGCAAATAAAGCACATTTTAGTCCTTCTATCTTATTGAAGCTGTAAATATGTCATGAGCTTAGTTAGTTCAGTTGAGTTCATCTCAGCTCCACATTTGTGCATTTTGCACACCTGCTTCTTTTCATTTTGGTTCCTGGATTTTTACTTTGAAATTACCCTGCCTGCCTAGAAAAATACAAATCTAGTAGAAATTCTAAAAGAGCATGTGTGTGTGTGTGTGTGTGTGTGTGTGCTACAAAAATACCCTAACTTTTCAAAACTCACTTGATGATTACATTATATCACAAATTGTATTGGTCCAAAAGGCAAGGCAGCTTTATTTGTATAGCACATTTCATACACAGAGGCAACTCAGTGTGCTTTCCATTAACAGGAATAGCACAAGCATTAAAATCAGTGCAACAGCACAATTGAAATACACAAATAAATTTAGACCAAATTAAATACACAGATTAATTTCAGATGCAGCACCAATCCGCCTATCGATCACACGCTCCAGTTTTCCCTCACTCATGAACAAGACCCCGAGATACTTAAACTCCTCCACTTGGGGCAGGACCTCATCCCTGACCCGGGGAAGGCATTCTACCCTTTTCCGAATCAAGACCATGGTCTCAGATTTAGAGGAGCTGATTCTCATCCCAGCTGCTTCACACTCGGCTGCAAAGCGCTCCAGCGAAAGCTAAAGATCACGTTCTGATGAAGCCAACAGGACCACATTATCAGCAAAAAGCAAAGACCTGATCCTCAAGCCACCAAACGGATGCCCTCCACACCTTGGCTGCACCTAGAAATCCTGTCCATAAAGGTTATGAACAGAATCGGTGACAAAGGGCAGCCTTGGCGGAGTCCAACTCTCACTGGGAACGAGCCAGACTTACTGCCAGCAATGCGGACCAAGCTCTGACAGGATCCCCCTAAGGGTATAGAGCTGGTCCAGTGTTCCACAGTCAGGACGAAAACCACATTGCTCCTCCTGAATCTGAGGTTCAACAATCCGACGGACCCTCCTCTCCAGAACCCCTGAATAGACCTTACCAGGAAGGATCAGGAGTGTGATCCCCCTGTAGTTGGGACACACCCTGCAGTCCCCCTTTTTAAATAAGGGAACCACCACCCAGGTCTGCCAGTCCAGTGGGACTGCCCCCGATGTCCACGTGATATTGCAGAGCTGCGTCAGCCAACACAGCCCTACAACATCCAGAGCCTTAAGGAACTCCGGGCGGATCTCATCCACCCCTGGAGCCTTGCCACAGAGGAGCTTTTTAACCACCTTAGTGACATCAGCACCAGAGATTTGAGAGGCCAACCCAAAGTTTCCAGACTGTGCTTCCTCACTGGAAGACGTGTCGGTGGAATTGAGGAGGTCTTCGAAGTATTCTGGCCACCGATCCACAACGTCCTGAGTAGAGGTCAGCAGCACACTGCCCCCACTATAGATAGTGTTGGTAGTGCACTGCCCCCCCCCCCCCACCACACCTCTCAAGGTCTCACTGTCATTGCCCACATGAGCGTTAAAGTACCCCAGCAAAAAAAGGGAAAGTCAGCGGAAGGAGCGTTTTCCAGCCCCCCCCTCCAAGGTCTCCAAAAAGGGTGGGTAGTCTGAACTGTAGTTTGGTGCATAAGCACCAGCCAACTGTTTCCTAAGGATCTGAGAGCCCTGTTTAGTGTAAACTGAAAGGAGATCCAACATATACTTTTAGTCCCATGCCATTGAGGGATTTATAAAGTAGTAGAAGCACTTCGAAATCAATTCTGTAGATTTAAGAACAGGAGTGATGTGCTCGGTTCTCTTGGTTCTTATTTAGACTCTAGCAGCAGCATTCTGAATAAGCTGCAGTTGCTAAGAAAATTAATTTAATTTTCCTTTCATCATTGATGTTGACTATTGTAATGGTCTAAATATTGGGGTGAGTTAGGATTGTATTTCACAATTACAGTTGGTTCAGAAGATTAAAAATTAAGATTAAAGGTTCATAGTCATCACACACAGACTGGTGTGGTGAAAATTGTCCAATTGCTGACTGGCACTGACAGGTCTGACCACATCTCCTCGATGGTGGCTTTGCTTCACTTGGTTTCAGTCGTTTTTAGAATTTGTTTTAAGATTCTTGTGCTGATTTAAAAATCTGGATATGATTAGACATTAAAGGTTCAATTATTATAATATTTAGTTTTGGTTTTAAGATTAACTAATGTTTTGCAGCAACTTTATTGTTCTATAGGTCATTTGGTTTTGTTTAAACAGTTGGCTCTCTTCTTTGTTTTTAGCCAGCAAAGCTGTTTTTGAGCATCAGAAGTAATTTACACAGATTTTCTACTGCCTGTTTCATTTTTTCACCTTCAGTCCTCTTTTGGTCTTTTTTCTTTCACAAATGACATCTGAGATCTAAATTTTTACAGAAAACAGGAAGTCATGAAATACCTTTCTGGTTAAGGTTTTTGTGTTCATTTAAATGACAAAATGAGAAAACTGTGTCAGCACTGCATGAAAGTGGCCAATTATGGCTGTTTCATGGGGATTTTTTAAATCTTAAAGGCCACTTTTGGACACAGGTGTAAAGATGCAGACAATGCATCTCTTCCCCTCTATCTTCACCTTTTCTTCTCATTTTTGCTTATTTCCTGAATGACCACTGAAAGGTACAGATGCAATAAAGCAACTGTGAGTTTGTAAATCTGAAAGCAAACAACTCAGCCAAACACAGATATCAAACCTAGATTATCTTTTTTTTACAAGAAAAAAAAACCCCCGCTAGTTGTTTTTAACTTGGGCTGCAAAGATGCGGAGGAAGAGTTGACGTGCTTGGCATGTGATTTGGTAGATGTTTAATAAAACCAGCAGCAGGAAGTTAAGTGCAAGATTTAGCCAAGAGAAGATGAGCGAGGATTAGATGGGATTCTGTAAACATAGCAAAACCTCTGAATACTTATTAGCGTAAGAGGATGGCAAATAGACAATACTTTTATGAAATCTAATCTCTTTAAAGGCTTCCGATTTAGCTGGTATCTCACTATGAGGATGTAAAAGCAGCTGAAACTTAATGCTGAGCCTTAAAATCATCTATATATGTGAAAACCTGCAGTTATAACATGATAATGAATCTACAAGATGACAAATTATTGTTGGGAAATGTATTGTGTAACAATGATAAGAAACTTGGGTTTCAATGAACTTGACTCACTCAATGCAAAAATGCAATGCAAAAACCTCTGAAATCAATGATTACTGATTCAGAAATCCTTAGTGCATCTAAAGTTTGGATGCCAAAAAGATGCATGTTTAGATTTGTAAAATGCAAAAAATAGAAAAATGTGTTGACCCATAATGCATGAAAAGAAAGGAAAAGCTAGCTGCACATCAACGAGTTTGATATTAGAGGCTTTAGCAGGGAAAAGGAGTAATTATGAGTTAAATAAGTGAGTCACAAAAGTTATTTTAATGCTACAAAAGATATTTCATACAGAATAAAACAGGATCAAGATTGCGCTTGAGTATCAGAATATGGCATCAGATTTCTGCAGCAACGTTAGGCTACATTTACCCATCAGATGAGCTCCAGATCCTTATTTACATCCGTGTGTTGCTCTGTGTGTACTTACAGTATGTGGGTGCTGTTGGGAATGTCGGAGGGAATGGTTTTGGCATTGTGTCCCAGATAAAAAGGATGGTTTGGTTCAGGGATCCTGGATCTTTGTCCACGTTTAGGGTCCATTTCAGAGCCAGGCTCAGATGCTGCAGCCACGTTCAGCAGCAGCGTGACCAGAATCATTCCTACCATCCTAACAGGCTGTCCAAAACTTTTCAAAAATCCTATTTTTCTTCTTCTCTTTTGCCCTTCTCAGAATTTTCAGCCCACGTGTGTGGGGCCTTTACTAGAATTAACACTCCAGTTTAATGGGAAAGCCTTGGCTAGATTGTTGGTCTACCGAATCCAGTACCAGGTTAGAGGAATCAGAAATGTGAGGCGTTTTAGAGTTTCCATCTAGATGTGGTCAATGGGGGGCGTGTGAAAAGTTTCAAGGGTGTATGAGGATGTAGGAGGTCTCTTCTTGACTTGTGTGTGTGTGTGTGTGTGTGTGTGTGTGTGCGCGCGCGCGTGCTGTCCACAGATCACCACTGCCAGGATTGAACAAATTGCCCTGATGCTCTTATCTGTCCACAAATGTTAGTTGCTCTGTTACTTTAAAAAGATTTACACCAGGAAGCAATTGGAGTTCAGTCCCTGAATTCAGTGAAATTGCACGATTTAGTCTCTTTTTGTTTCTTATCTGGACCACTGTTTCACCAACGCCCCCACATTTGCTCTTTAAAGCCTTGAATAAATGTTTTACAGAAAACTGATGTAAAGCAGCAAAAAAACAAACAAAAACTAATAAATAAATAAATAAATGTTATTAACCATATCCATGCTTTCGTTCTTTTTTAAACACAGAAACAGTTTTGTTTACCTGTTTGTAGCTACGGTTTCGCCGACGGCTGCCGGCTTCTTCAGGCTGACGCTGATGGTGGCGCGTCACTTCCTTCTCCGTTTATCTGCGGGCAGCAGAGGACGTTGTCGCCCTCTACTGCCCGCTCTCCCCTCTCCGACGATGCAGTCCCATGCGTGGTCCAGCGTGTAAACTCCGACGTCCCTGTTCATGGTCCCACATCCACGTCTCCTTATCTCGATTGCTTCCTTGATCCATCTTTTGTATTTTTGTTGTTCAGTGGTTATGATCCGTGTGCTGTCCCAGTCCATTATATGGTTTTCTCTAAAGCAATGATCTGTTACGGCTGACTTTTTTTATTGTACTTTCTGCTTCTTCTTTTGCTGCTCTTGTGTGTTTACGATTTGCCTCTTTCTCGCACTCCGTTCTGTGTTCTATTGTCCGTGTGTTGAGTTGGCGTCCGGTTTCTCCTATGTATGTTTTATTGCATATTTTGCATGGGATTTCGTAGATGACTCCACATTTTTGTCCAGCTGATATTTTGTCTTTTGGGTGTACTAGTCTGTTTTTAACTGTTGTGTATGGCTTTGTTGGTGTGTTTATGTTGTGTTTTTTCATTGTTGCTCTTATTTTTTCCGTTATGCCTCTGATGTATGGTAGGGTTATCACTGGTTTTGGTTCTTGTCTTTCTGGGTTTCTGGTTCTTTTTTTGGGTTGTTCTTTGCTTTCTGTTTTTGTTTGTTGTTTTCCTTTGTTTATTGCCCATGTCGGGTATCTGCAGGTCTTTAAAGCGTGTTGTATGTGTTTGTCCTCTTGATTACAGTCTCTCTCTTCTGTTATTATGTTTGCTCGGTGATATAATGTTCTGATTACTGACATTTTGTGTATGGTAGGGTGTTCTGATGTCCATAATAGATATTGGTCTGTGTGTGTTGGTTTCCTGTATGTGTTTATGTTTAGGGTCCCGTCGGTCTGTCTGGTGATTTTCATGTCCATAAATGCTATGCTGCCTTCTGTTTCTAACTCATAAGTGAATTTTATGTTGCCCGTGTCGTCAATATTGTTTAAGTGTTGTGTTAGTGTTTCTGTTTGACCTTTTGGTATGATTTCCAGTATGTCGTCTACGTAGCGTTTCCATAGTTTTATTTTGCAGTTTGGGGGGGGCGGTGGCTATGGCTTTTTGTTCCAGGTCTTCCATGAAAAACTCGCACAGGGTGGCTGATAACGGGTTACCCATGGCGAAGCCTTCCAGTTGTTTGTATATTGTGTTGTCGTATGTGAAGTAAGTGGAGTTAGCTACCAGTCCTATCAGTTGTGCTATGTCATCTGCTGTGAGGTTTGTCCTTTTATGTAAAGTTTTGTCTTGTCTGATTCTGTTAACTACTATGTCTATGGTTTTTTGGGTTGGTGTTTTTGTGAACAGAGATGTGACGTCATGTGAGATGAGTATGTCGTTGTCTTCTATTGTAATTTCCTTTAGTTCTTTTGCCAGTTCTATGCTATTTTCGCAGTGTTGGTCTGTATTTCCTAATAACGGGCTGATGATTCTGCTGATATCTTTTGCCATGTTGTATGTTGGTGTACCTATGCTGTCAACTATTGGTCTAAGTGGGGTGTTAAAAAAGAACGAAAGCATGGATTTACAAAGACACAGCAAGAACACACCTAAGATGTTATTAACCATATATGTTATGTAAAAATTTGTATAATAAGGTTTATATTCAGGGAGAGTTGTTCCAACCTGAGATCAGTTTCTCACATTCACAGGGAGATCATGCAAACTTCTTAATAATAAAACTCCACATTTTATCCTGAAAACAGCAAATTAAACTGTTTTTCAATGAATATAGAGTATTTATGTATTATTAAAGGTACAACACAGAAATATGTTTCTGCTCTTCATAATACCAGAGCACACCACTAAAAAGTAGAAGTCATGCTGCTATTTCAGGAGCCTGATAGATATGAGAAGAAAAACATGTTTTATTTCAAAATCCATCAGAATTCACAATAACTTTTTCATTATTCTGCGTCAGTTTGTTTCATATTTCAATACAAAGTTGTTTTTAGATTGTTTAAAATTCATGATCGGACATTTGTGATTGATTCTGGATTTAACCTCTTGAGAGAACATAAACGTATCTGTTCAAGATAAATTTAAACATTTCTACACTGCCCGGCCAAATAAAAGTGATCACAAAAGTCACCCACTGATATTTTGTTGGACTGCCTTCAGCTTTTATTGCGACACACATTCGCTGTGGCTTTGTTTTGATAAGCTTCTCAAATGCCACCAGATTTATCTCCATCCAGTGTTGCATTACTGTTTCACCAAGATCTTGCATTGATGATGGTAGAGTCTGACCGCTGCACAAAGCTTCTCCAGCACATCCCAAAGATTGTCAATGGGGTTAAGGTCTGGACTCTGTGGTGGACAATCCATGTGTGAAAATGATGTCTCATGCTCCCTGAACCACTCTTTCACTATCTGAGCCTGATGAATCCTGGTATTGCCATCTTGGAATATGCTCGTGCCATCAGGGAAGATGGAATAACCTGGTCATTCAGTATATTCTGGTAGTCAGCTGACCTCATTCTTGGAGCACATCCTGTTGCTGAACCTAGACCTGACCAACTGCAGCAAGCCCAGATCATAGCACTGCCCCCACAGGCTTGAACAGTAGGCACTAGGCATGATGGGTGCATCACTTCATCTGCCTCTCTTCTTACCCTGATGCACCATCACTCTGGAACAGGGTCCATCTGGACTCATCAGACCAGTTTTTGATCATGTGTTGGACGGTTCTTAACCCAGTTTGTCGTTTCTACAATCTCCTTAGAGATAATTTTAAAAACATGTCACCCTACTACCTAACTAGCTTGAAAGTAACTTCAAATGGTGTTTTTCTTTTTGGGACTCTGGTACTTTGTCCTAAAGTAGAAGTGGTAACAGCCGTCTGTTTCTCCTTCTCTGATATTATTGAGCGGAGCACTTTCACACCAGTGGTGTTCTGTTGCTAAATACACGAGTGTGTAATGAGTGGAGGACCCAGGGAAGTGCAGAAGGTCAACAGTTCGGTGAGACCGAATGGTGGCTTTTGGTCAAATACGTGTTATTGGAGGAGGGTTGAAGACAAATGTGAGAGAACCACTTAATTAATTAATTAGTTAATTAAAAAAAATTCTCAACTTAATGGAAGCCCGTTCCCACCACTTGGATACAAAACATCTCATTATTATGAGATAGCTAAGTAATAATTATTAGTAATATTAACAATAAATAGTAATAATTATGAGATAATTTTATTTTTAAATTAGAGTGACAGCAATGGGGTTCCATACCGCAATACATTAATATCTAGACTATGTTAGAATGTTGTTAAGAAGCATGAAATTATGTTTTAAAGCCACTTGTTTTCCAAATTTGCAACAGCAGCTTTAAAAAAATCAAACCATATCTTTAATAATATTTAACTAAATTATCTGATAGCCTTTTACTTCTGTATATCAACTATGCAGCTTTTTGTTTATAACTGTAGTTAGCTACATTTCTTTCTTTTTTTCTGGAGATGAGAAAATAGAAAATAAAAGTATTTTTCTTTGTTATTGTTTCACTGTAAGGACTAAATGTACCTCTGTTTTGTCTCATTTTTCATATTTTTGTTGAACGATGAACACGAGTTCAATAACAGAGGATGTATTTTTCTTTGCAACACGATAAAAACTTGCAGCCAGTTTTCAAGGATGCTCAGCATTATTCCCATTCCTGCAACACAAGAACACACATGCACGCACGCACACACACGCACGCACGCACGCACGCACGCACACACACACACACACACACACACACACACACACACACACACACACATGCACGCACGCACACACACACACGCACACACACACGCATGCACGCACACACACACACACACACACATACACATGCACGCACGCATGGACACACACACTAAGCAGCCATTGTTTTTTACATTTTACACTAATTTTGTCCCATTTGAATAAATTGCATTGATGTGTTTGTGTTGTACTGTGGGAACCAATCTTAAGGAAAGAAGACTGTGATTTATTCCGCAGTCAGAAGAAAAATGCAGCCTTGAGCTCCTGACATGACCATGCACACGTGCGCATGCATGCGCACGCGCACACACAGATGTATTATCCCATGATGACTTTGCTTACAAACACACACACTCGTGCACATGCAAACACGTGCGTGCGCACACACAAACTCACACACCAACACACAGATATATTATCGCACGATGACTTTGTTGACAAACACACACACTACATACATGCATGCATGCATGCACTAAGCACTAGGATGAACACTTCGAGTGCAGTAGCACGAGGAAGAGGAGATGAAAGATAAGGAAGTGTAACATCTGTGGAACATGTGTGTGTGTGTGTGTGTTTTGTTATGAATGTGCAGATGAATTTATCTCTGACTGCTCTACACCTGCACAAGGGAGGATAAAAACCCTGGCCAGTTGGCTCTGCCCCCTTTCCTCACCAAAACCAGCGAATTCTTAAAACTAGACCCAACTCTGCTAAATATTTTGACTGAAGAACAGGTGGTCAAGTTTCTAACTCTGAATGTGCCTCCCACCAGTATGCTGATAATCTGCATGTCAATGAGGGAAAAAAAGTCATTTAACACCTATTTATATCAGATATGGATGAACAGACAGCAGGGATTCAACATGTTGGCTATACATATTTGACACTGAATTATTGGGACTTTTGTAATGCATAATGTAAAAATGTTTGCAAGGAAATTATATCAAATATCACATCAGTCTCAATAGAAAATATAGAGGAATAAATCCATAAATAAAACCAGCTGTTCAGTTTTTCAATAACATTTAACCCTTTAGACCCTATGCCCTTTGTAACAAGGAACATCCTGTTTACTTTTATAGCAGGGGTATCCAATTCCAGGCCTGGCGGTCTGGTATCTGGCAAATTTTAGTTTGAGTGGATTTCAATCAGCAGGTGATTAACAGGTGTCTGCAGAGCCTGATGAGCTGCTGCACAGGTGGTTTATGCTTGACGCATTCACTTTCCGCGCGGTGATGGGGCTCGGTGATGGGGCTCGCGGATGGAACGCGCTTCACAACTCGCAGCTTTTATGGTTCGTGCAGCTTGTCTCTGCCGTGAGCCAACATTCTCCCAAACTGAACGGGGCAGCATGGAGCTCTACGGCATGCATCCAACACTACACCATAGTAGAAGTAGAAATGACTGTTTACAACATGTCATTCCAGCATTTTTAACAGCGTTCTCGTCTTTTCCGACAGTGCGAGCTATTTCTCTCCAAGAATTATTAACTACATGTTGATCACGGTGATCTCTGAGAGCTGAATCATACAAATGTCTGTATTTACGAACCTCTGCCATACTAGTTCTTGCCGGTCCGCCATGTTTTTCCGCGTCCGTCCGTCCGTCCGTGTGGTTAGAAATTTTCCGAGGTGCGCGTTGCGGAAATTCTGGGCCGTGCTGAGGCGCGGTGGAGGGGCGTGGTTGTTAAAATGACGCAAAATGACGCAACTTTTCCGCGCGGAGCCGTGCGGACCTCGCGGACACGTCAAGCATAAACCAACCTTAAGTGTGTTGAATCAGGGAAAACCACTAAAACGTGCTGGATACCCGACCTAGGCTAGGGACTTAGGGTCTCTAATGACCTTCTGACTCACAGTGATGCAGGGGACTGTTCTGTTCTGGTCCTGCTGGACCTGACTGCAACCACTGTTGACCATCACCTGCTACTGGAGAGGCTGGGAGGCCTCCACTTCAGGCTGGCTTTTGCGTGACCTTCGGTTGATTTTTTTAACCAATTCTGCTTCCCCGAAATTGACTGATCACTTCTTTCTCATTCATTTTCATTTTCCCTTTTCTCATATTTTTTTTATCACACTTTTTACTTTCCCCATTTTAATATATATTTTAATATTTTTAAAATTCTTTTTGATTTAAAAATTGTGTTTTTGTGAAGCACCTTTTTTATCTTGAGAGGTGCTATATAAATTTTTTTTTCCTTCTTCTTCTTCCTCTATTCTGGACGTATTTTGGCACTAATCAGTGACATCACTCACTGCAGAAGCGGTCGTGATATGCTGATGTCTGTGCAAAGTCCTGAAAGGGCTGAATTTGTATGCGGACACAACAACTGAGAGAACCATCGAATCTCTCGGTTAATTTTTCCCCACCCAGAATTTACCCTGAAGTTCTGACAATGGAAACACGCCTAATTATCTGATCAGGAAGAGCGGGTCCGACCGTGCTGTGGACTAGACCCAGAACATTCTTTCTGTTCAGACTTGTATAGAAGTACATCAGATGTTGTTTGGTTTGCATTTTTCTGTGTGAAAGGATATCAAATCACGGGGGGAAAAAACGAATTAGTGAAATTATTAACTGATTTGGGCCGGAAGAACTTAACTACAGGTCATTGCATTTACTCAGAGCCAAACACTGTTGGATCAGATCCTGTTAGTTTTAGCAAAACATCCGTCAAAACACTGGATGCTTTTTAATTGCATTCCCATAGTCTTCTTTGTAATGCGTCCAATGGATTTAAAACATCATCTGTAGCTGATCTAACCCCAGAAAACAGAAAACTGGCCAAAACTCAGTCAATTTGATGGATATGCAGCTGAAATTTCAGGAGTTAGCAGCCGAGCGTCACCCCTTCACAGACTGAAATTGAGTTCTAACCGATTGCCTGAGATCTTGCAATATTGCATGAGATTGCAAATAGTTTTGTATTAAAGATTTGACCAAAAAGTAACGTCATCATTTCTGAAAATAATTTGCAAATGGAACCTTGTGGTGGACCGACAACATGTCCGGGGTGTCCCCACCCCTCGCCTAGTGAATAACACCAGCTCTCTGCAAACATGGGCAAGAAGAGGCTGAAGATGAATGAATGAATTAACTAATCTTTATGGAATCCTTGGAGTTTAATTATCATTTTTAGTTTTGCTTTATTTTACTCATTGTTGCCTAAATTAAAGCACCAAGAAAACTTGAGCGGAGCTAATGTATAAACGACTCTTAGCCTGGCTTAAAACACCTTTTGTTTCCAACCCTGCTGATTCTAGAAAATCAGAGAGGTTTAGACACGTGGGTGTATATGCTGTGAGTTTTCAGACCTTTTTCTTTACTCCATCACAGATGATTCAAAAGAGTTTTTAATCATCAACAGAAGATTCAAAAAGATTTCTGATCACTTTAATTAGAAGATGCTCAAAGCGTCAGAAAGAAAATGAGGATTTAACTCCTGAGCTATGCTTATCTATGAAGGTCTGGTCAATAAAACCTCACATTTCTTCTTTATTCAACCTCCAAATCAATTTTGTTGCAGCTGTCTGAAACAGTTTAGTATTTTCCCTGGAAATGAAGCAGGAGCATCTCTTTATCTTAGAGCTTGCAGGCTGGTCAAGGACAGCAAAGCAGCAGATGGCTACAGCCGAACACAGCCCTTTTGTTGAGCACAGACTGCTCAGCGAGAGCAATAAAGAAAGTTGTAGAAAAACAAACTGTGAAAGAACAAGATATGAAAACTTGGTAGGTGTTTATTGAAACAGCGAGTCCTTGTGGCCGCTCTCACCTGAGGATGCAAAACTCAACTGTGCAGTCTCAGGAATCTTTCATCTGGCAGAAAGCAACCCTGCTGAGACTTGGGCCGTTTACCGCACTGACTTACACTTCAAAGCTCTTCTCAGCATGTGCAAGGCAGTGTTTATGCGTCTATTGTCCCAAAACACAACTGCAGAAGAAAAAAAATCACGCTTTTTATACTTTGATGAAACAAAAGGTATGAGAAAAAACACTGGGAACCGTGTAACGTCTTGTAGATGTAGCTTGTTTGAGAGAATGTTTAATAAGTTGGAGGAAACAAACTGATGAGGAGCTGCATGGAAGAGATCGTACTGATAAACTCCAGCTAACACTAATTATCATCATTGAACATCAGTTTCAAGCAGGTTTTTTCTAGACTTAGAGGCAGAAAAAGGATTAAATCTCTCATTTACAAGAGACCAAGGTCAAATAGGACATGCTCAGAGGTTTTTGTTTGTTTTACTGGAGCGTTAAACACAAAATATAATTAGAAATTCTTATCCCCAGTCTGTCATTATTCAAAATAAATGGTTCAATCACTGCAAAGATAATTTATTGATTTGCAAATGCACAGTAGGTGTAAAAATGAGACAACAAATCTACCCAAAGACAGCCGCTGCAGGATTCTTGATGGAAAAATATGAAAGTGGCATCAATAATCTGTCAGATATGTCATCTTCAAGATTCACTCTGAAACTTTATTCAAATTATGACCACTCAGTCTTAATTTATCAGCTCTCTGCTTTTATGGCTGCTGGTAATTTGATCAAAGACGCGTTTTCTGACTGCAGGCAGGCAACAAAAAAAAAAAAAAAAAAGGCCAACACACTCAAACACAAACACACCCCAGGCTCACTTGGGTAATATTTTATTTACTCATTAATCTTCAAAACTATTTTTTATAATAAATTTCCACTTTATGTTCATCAAAGAACCGTAACAATAAAAATAAAAGAAAATACTGTAGAAAAATTGTACATATAGAAAATAAACATGGCTGATGAACACCGAAATGTAAGAATCCCATCGACACCTCCTTTGTTTTTAAATGGCAACACAACAGAGAGAAAGAGGGGAAAGAAAGCCAACATGTGTGGATGAATCGAGAGAGAGAGAGAGAGAGAGAGAGAGAGAGAGAGAGAGAGAGAGAGAGAGAGAGAGAGAGAGAGAGAGAGAGAGAGAGAGAGAGAGAGGGCGAGGGAAGAAGGTCAAAAAGGCCAGTTAGGGATGATATAGATCATGGGAGCGTGTTAATTTTTGACAATACACTGAAATCTCACACATCTCACAGTCAGTTTCATGTTCTTCCTCGACCCGGTCCGTATCGCATGCATCCTCCTGGTTAGTCACATTGTTGGAAGAACTGGAGGGGCTTTCGCTTAGGTCATGGCACTGTTTGGATTTTATCTCACGGGGGCTACAATTCATCAGCTATAGAGGGCTCACGCACTTCAAAAGAAATCATTCTACTGAACGAGATCTGACTGGCCAGCATCGTCATGTCAGGAGTATTGATTAACCAGTCAGTCAGCAGGATGGACGGCATGGAGGCAAAGAGAAAAACCAAGGAGCCGGTCAAATTAAAGCAACTCAAACAGCTCATGAGTTCAAAAACGGGATTCTTCTATCTATTAGAAACACGTGGAAACATTGATTTTGTTCACTTTCTGATGCTTTTCCTCAGCTGAGTTTTCTAGAAAAAATTGGCTGTTTGGAGCAGGATTTGTGGGCGTGGCCTATAAGGACATGTGGAACACACGTCCAGGTGATTACACCCTCCTTCTCCGCCCTGGGGGAGGAAAACCCCCACCACCTCCGAGCACACCACCGCTCCACATCACAGCTCAGAGACTCAGGCATGCAGCACACTCGAGATGGTCACTCTTTATCAGTAAACTGAGAGTTGATTCGGAGATTTAAAATCATCGTCGAAAAACCGTTTGAAGTGTAGGAACACTTGAAGCCGAGGTGGTGAGTTTATGACGTTGGTGTAATCTGGAGTTTCAACGCAGTATAAATCACACGGAGTAAGATAATTCACGTGCAATAAGATCCCCCCCCCCTCCCTTCCCCACAGTCTGTACTGCCCAAATGTTCTCAGTAATCATCGTTATCATTGCCGTAACAATCACAGAGATTGCTTTCACCTTCTTGTATGGTCTGCAGAGTCGTCACAAATATATTGAGGGTCTTTACGTTTGTCTGCAGAAGTTGGCGGCTTATATATGCATGTGTGTTTGTGTGTGAGACGCTGCATTCGTCGGTAGGTAGGTAGCATCTGAAAGTTTCCTGTTCAGGAAAACCGCCCAGTTTCCCCCTGGTTCCACCTTTGTGATTTACAGGAAGCTGTAAAAAACATCAGCTCTGCAGCATAACAACCACAGCTCATCCGTTATGTGAACGGGCGCAGCCCTGCCTCTGCCCGTTTGTTCGTAACTCACTGTCTCTATGGCGACACGATGAATTCCTGTCCTGTTGCTCGGGGCTAGACTGGAACCATTGGTGTGCTTGTATCCTCACCATCCTCTGTGCTTCGTGGAGTCCCATCTGCTAACAGGGAGGAAGGCCAAGAAAGCCTGGAAGAGACACTTAGTGCTTGTCGTAGTGCTTTTACATCATCTTTGCTTCTCACTCAACCCACTCAGCCCGCCATGCGCTTCGCTTAGTCTCCCTTGATGCGTCTTGGTCCAAGCGGAGAGGTTCCGCTGTTGCAGATGAGTGTCTGGTCTTCTGACCTGGCTGGCCACAAAATGGTTTGTTACTGGGATTTGAACTGGTGCTTTATAAATTATTTGGAATGGTGTTTATGCTCATAAACAAGCCTCTCTCTGAGGCTCTGCTCATTGGTAAATACTGTACAGTAAGGATCCACGCCCTCAGCAATGTCTGTGTGTGTTTGTGCTTAAATGTGTGTGTGTGTATGTGTGTGTGTGTGTGTGTGTGTGTGTGTGTGAGTGTGTGTGTATGTTTGTGCTTGCCAGCATGTGTGCAGGTGTGAATACTGGTGAGTAAACATTAAAATGACCAAGTCTTTGTCCTTGTGTATGTTTATCTTTCTTTTTTTTATCTTTTGAGAATATATCTATTTATGTACATATACCGTTATATATAAAGGTGTGTGTGTCTCGGAGGAGTTCCGGCTCAGACATAATACTCCTTGTCTTTGTTCTTCTTGCTCTTAGAGATCTTGGCGATGCCCAGCGGTTTGTCCTTGGCACTGCCGTTGGGCTGCGTAGCTGAATTGCTGATGTAGTTGCGGCTCTCGTCCACGTGGTAGGAGCCTTCGTCACGGTTGCGGTACTTGTACATGGCGTAGAGGAGGATGAGGATGCAGAGGGCAGCTGCTGCCACGATTCCCACCACCATGCCGGTGGTGCTGCTGCTTTCCCGCACCACCTCAGACGGACCTGGGAACGCCTTGACTTCTGGCAGTGGAGGGCGTGCTGCGGGTGAGGGGAGGGGAGGGAGAGGTGAGCAAAATCATGTGAGTTGTTTTTTTTTTCCAGATCTCTTCATAAATGATTAACAGGAATTACATGAAAAGGTGGTGGGTGGAGAGCAGGAAGACATAATGCATCATCACGATGAATTATTTGATAAGCGTTCTGCATAATGGCATGCCGGCAAGAGCAAACTGCTGTTTAGAGGCCAAGCTGTTTACATATCATCAGATTACAGATTACATGACACTGCTAACAGGAGGATTAGAGAGAAGATACATATTTTATTGTGATTTTAACACTTGATAACTCACACAGGCAGTGAAGACGTGAATTAAATGACTATTTGTACAAGATTTTCCATTTGGCCCCTTTTTTGAGACTTTGTGAAGAAACAGACAGAATGAAAGACTCACAAAGGAGAAAAAGATTCATATTGTAAAAGAAAAAAGGGTTAATACCAAATGATAAAAGATGCTGGGAGGAAGGAGTAAAAGTAAAGAAAGGGATGAAGATAAGAGGTGGCGTCTGGAGGCAGCAGCCAAAGTGGAAATGAAAAATTCATAACAGCAAGTGACCAAAGGGAGAAAAACGAAGCCACAGAAAATAAAAGCTGAACAAATCGATGCAACAAGTGTATTTGAGGATGGCTCTCACCTGAGCTGTCACAGGGGTCAATGTCTTCGTCATCGCTCGGACACTCAGCTGACGCCACCAGCAAGTCGTCAGCCGACTGTGGGGAGAGAGAAGGATGAAAAGCAACGTGAATGCACATACGGCGACAGAAACAGCCCGTGCTCCACACACTGTCTGGTTATTTTCTACATGTGAGAGCTCACAGCACCCATCCCTCGCCCACCCGTTATGCAGCTTGCCACAAATGCTTGTTGCCTGCTTCGGCCGCCGGCGATGGCTGGAGACAAAAACCATCAAAAAGAAGGAGGAGACAAATAATGGCTCCTCTTTCAGCTCACAAGGGACTCACTAGTTTACTCCTCTACTCATCTGATTTCCTGGCATCCCTGGGTTCATCCCTCTCCAGTTGATAATTGGAAAGCATCCAAATTTGATAAATGTCATGCAGTGGGTGGAGCCTGACAACAACAATAAATACATCAGTTAGGCATGTTTAAAATGAAATTTTTGTTATTTAGCACCTGTCCACATGCCTCAAGTTCATCTCCTTTCACTGTGTTCTTATTCCCTCTCAATAGAAACTGCACCCTTTTTTCCTCCACATCCCTGCTCTTCCTGTTGCCATGACAACTTCAAGTTCAGGCTATTAGCAATGATGGGGAACAAAAAAAACCCCTCAATGGGGACCTGTGCATTGATTTGCTATTCCTGCCTGTGTGTGTGTGTGTGTGTGTGTGTGTGCGTGCGTGTGTGTGTGTGTGGTGGGGGGGAGGGGGAGCTGGTAAAAGATGGATGGATAAAAAGGAATTTTTGGGAGGAGGCTGTTAGAGAGAAGGAGGTGGAATAAAAGGAGAGCTTCAAAGTGCCGCTGTCTTTACTTAACACTGTGCTAATCTGCTCTGCATATTCATGACCTACTGTTAAACACGAGATTTGAACGTGTTCATGTGCGTGTGCGCATTTTAACCACACTGGGTGCTCGGTGCCGACTCTAAATTAAAATTGGATTGTGATGCATTGCAGTGGATTTTAGTAACCGTCCAGATAACGGGGAGGGTAGAGAGCAAGCAGAGGTACAAACGAGAAGTTCAAAGTGCTAATTAATCAGTGAGGTTTTAAAATGAAATAAAATGACATTAAACCAGCATATCTCTGTTTCCTCAAAGCGTTTCACTTATGTGGAGACAAATATTGAAGCAGAGAGACAGCCCATTAGTTAGTTCATCTGAAAATGCCTACACTGGCCTTGTGAGAGCGGGTGCCACTTCTGACAAGTCTAGTGTGATTTAGGTTGGCCTGAAACATGCATTAGGTCATTGATGCTTGACTTTGTCTCTTCCCTCCACTGCCTTTCCAATCAGTTCTGCTCACTAGACTGTCAAACGCTGCTAGGGTGAGCTTAGCCGCTGGCATCCAGCCAGTCAATAAACCTCCGTGCTTCACTGCCTATGACATCTGCCACAGATCAATGTCGAGCCCCCGTGCTGGATTATTCAAAAGTACCCAGATTAAATCCAGATTTCCGATGAAACAAAATCAACCTGGTAGATTTCACAAGGTCCCTCCTCTGATTTGTGACATCACATAATCAGCTGACCGCCCCAGTCACACAGGAAGGTGTTAATTGTAGTATTGATCCACTTACAGCGTGGGGCACTGTGAACACGAGGAGAACCAGGTGACATGCCAGACATAATTAAAACCACATCAATAACCTAGCAGAAACCCAAGGGACTCACATGCCTCCGTCTCAACCCCATTCTGTCCCCCCTCCCTCCTCGTTCCCCAAATTTCATTCGTCTATCAACACAACATGCTGACATAATGATGGACGCAGGCTGTCGACAACACTGAGGGCAGAAATAGATACAAGAGACAGACGGTGAGAGAAACAAGAAAGATCTGCATGCTTAAAGAGCAAAATGTCTACCTGAGCAGCCGAACAGTGCCAGCGGCCGTCCATGCCTCCCTGACTGCCTAGTTCACACATAGTACCTGCTCTGTGTCCTCAAACACTTTTGTAGAAGATTCAACAGCTTGCCTGCTACTTTCACAACTGAAAACCACACTCACACACACACACACACACACTCACACACACACAAACACACACACACAAAAGGTCTATATTAGCCAAGCGTGCTCCATTGGTCTATTTCTAGCTAAACACATCTACACAGGCACACAGGAAAACGCCAAATCAAGACGAAGTTGGAAGGCTGATGAAGAGATCCTGACGAGAGAGACGAGGAGCTAGCTCCACTACTGCAGATGGTGAGATAGACGCACACAACGCCTGCATTAACAGCCTATCACTGGAGCTCCACCACAGACAGGGAGGGAGGGAGGGAGGGAGGACAAGACAGGTGGAGGAGGGGGAGGAGGAGGAGGAGGAGGGGGTAACAAGTAAAATATGGAAAGATATGGAGGCTGAGAAAAAGGAACGGAAAGTGAAAAAATGAATAAAGGAAAGATGAAGCGAGAAATTTACAAAGATGTGAAGGAGAAAGCAGAAAAAGGGAGGGTGAGGGGGAAAAACCATCAAAACACAAATTCAAAGCCCTCGCGGAAGAATCAGCTGATCCCTGAAAACCAATCAGACGCCCCTCTGAGCCTCAAGTTCCCTGTCAGTCTCTGCATGAAACACATGCAAGCGTGTGCACGAGAACCCTTCCTCAGACAGACAGCGCACATCAAACCCGAGCTCCCTGACTCGGAGCGCGCCGCTAGCATCAACACTCACACGATCTCTCCTTCTCTTTCCTTGCTGATGCTCAGCTATCATGCATTATTAATACCTTCCACTTTTCAGTGCACACACACACACACACACACACACACACACACACACACACACACACACACACACACACACACACACACACACACACACACACACACACACACACTCTCACACACACACACACACACACCAAAATCAACTCACTATGGAGTTCACGAGACGGTACTAAAAACATCCTCATGGAAGGACATTGGCGATTAAGATTGCTCCATACACACGCACGCACGCACGCACACACACACACACACACACACACACACACACACACACACACACACACACACACACACACACACACACACACACACACACACACACACACACACACACACACACACACACTCACAAGCTTAAATCGCTCTATTATTTGGACTCGTAACACCTTTGTAAGACATCTCTCCCTGCCCCTCCCGTGATGCAACGTGCTGTAATTCAGCCCTATTGTTCTCATTCCACCTGAGTGTGTCTGTGGATGCAATCTGTTTTTATCTCTACTTTATGTGTGCACTGGTTAAGACCATGTTGGTTGCCAGGCAACACACGGGAGCCTCAACAGAGAGGCTGTGGATTCTTCTTAAACAAGACAAACACACAGACAGAATCTGAGTGCTGACAGCAGTGACTTGTATTAGAGCAAAAGCTCTGTGCAGCGTAATGAACATGTAGTGTTCTGACCCAGTTCACTCATAGTAAGTGCAGTGTCAGATTTCACTCTGACATCAGAATGTCACAAAGGTGGTTTATTTAACTCACGTATGTGTGAACAGGGAGTAACGGAGAGATGGAGTGTAAAAAGAAACCCCTGTGACGGCGGTGTCACTCTGCAGCAGTATCCATCCAGCTCACGTATCCATTATTGATGCCTGAGGCTTAGCTCACAGCGATCAGTGTTCTATTATTTACGTCTGAAACAGCTGGTGGTTTATACACAGAGGAACACGTCTCTGTGGGAGTCTGGATGGGGGAGAAAGCTAGCTGCGGGTACTGGGGCTCACTATTTCCATGGCAACTTGTATCAGGGAGGAAAAAAAGATATCTTTTTCAGTGCGGCAGTTTTATAACACAGATCTGCAGCACACACAGACGCCCACAAAGAGCCTGACAGCATCTCTGGAGTGATCTGAACAATGGAGCATAGAAGTATGTAGAGTAGCTGCTGAAAATGCATCCCCTGACATTAAAAACCAACCCAGCAGCAGCATTACTATCAAGTCTTTTGTCTCACTTTCATTAGTTTACTAAATACATATTATGTTAACGCTATTAACGCCTCCATTAGCTCAAAAATGTATCAAAGAGAGAGCACTTAGTTGAGAATTTGACATCTGACATTTCACAGCTGACGATTTTTAAACAGATATTTACCAAAAAAAGATCTAATTTAGCTCTCATAGCTGGACTAAAGCAACTGATTTTATTCAGTGATGAAAACAAAGTGAGAAACATGTTGCCACATTTCATTCCACATGATTGTGGTGATTATAATCTAAAAACATTCCAGATTAGAATAGATCTGCACTTAGAAAACTCCGATATATTGCATGTATTTTATTACATGTATTTTGCACTATTAACATGCGTTGTATTATCATGCAAGCCTAGTCCACCCAATTGCCTTTTACTAGAGTTAATACATGTGCTTCAAACTCTTAAAAATGCTTAAATTTATGTTTGGCATTTTCAAGGTTTAGAAAAAGCTCAAATTTTGAATTAAATGTTTGAAAATGCACTTTCAAGGGTGGTAGACACAAAATCAGAATGTGTGTCTAATACACAGGGCTCTCTGCTATCTGTAGTCACACTAAAGTACTTAAATAAACCACTGATGTGATATTGGCAATCAGTTGCATGCACCTATTTCAAATATAAACATTTGCGCTAGTGTAGCTTCATTTAATCTTTATAATTTAGACTGATTGCTCAAATGGTCGTTAATGTGTTTGGACCGCAAAACATAGAAAATTGGATAACACTTTACAATAAAGATCCTTTTATTAACGTTACTTAGTGTGTTATGAAGCATTAATAAACCATTTAATAAAGTATTAAAAACTGCTTAGCCATATTATGTAATGCATTACTAAGCTGACACCTCCCTGGCCCTTAAGGACACTTAATAGTTAACAATATCAGGAACATTATGCATTAAGTAACATTAAAAAAGGACCCTTACTGTAAAGTGTTACGCATTTTTTTTCAGAAGTTATAAGGGAAAAACAAACAAACACATTGTTGATGTTATTTTCACGATTTTAAAAACTGCATTCAACAGAGAGAATGTCAAAAAATGTTTTGTCCACCTTTTTGAGTTTTGTACTTTCACAACAGAACGTGTTAGATTTAGGAACGAATGTAGGAACGAATGCCTTGTAAGACATACTCTGGGGGCACAAAAATATACCGGTGAACATTTGGACTTAAAAGTTGCCCGCATCATAGCTGAGCTTCAGACGGCAGGTTTTGGAGTTTTACTTCCTGATATTTGGACACCTCGCCCTGGATTCCATAACAGCAACACAACTCTACCACTCACTTCCAACACTGATGTTTTATCTCCACAAATAACACAATGCTGGAGGAGTTCTGCCGTGTGGTGAAAGTGCTAATGCTAACGGTTAGCTTAAAGGTATGGCTGAGGATGTTTTTGAATTACTGGAAAGAATCGCCCTCTCCACCTTTTGAAAAAATGCGCATGAGAGCGGACGGCCAGCTATCCTCGTGCACGCTGTTTACAAGTAGCTGCTGACCTTGCAGCACACGCTCACTAAAGAAAAGTAGATTTGTGTGTTTCAACAATGTCAGATTTATATTTATGCAGTTCCTTTTTTATTTTAATTTTTTGCCTTTTACTTTACTTATTTCTTCTTCCACCCTTATTGCACTACTGCTGTCTTTCTACCTCTGCACCTTATTCCTTTTCTGGTTTGCTTATGCTTCCGTAGAATAGCCCCCCACCCCTGGGATCAATAAAGTATTTCCATCGGGATAAATGTCTCTGCTAATAACCACTAGGTTTATTCTCTCATTAGGATAACATAATTCTTCCCTGGAGAGTTAGAATATAGGCGTGGATAACTTCTTCTAGCAGTAATCTAAAATGAATTCCTCCAAATAGCAAGCCAAACTTCAGTTTAGCTGTGGAGCAGAAAACCAGTGACAGAGGTGTCTATGGGGATCCCAAACTTTGGTTTCAGCGCATGCCATCGCTGAAAAAAGTCTCCAAAAAAAACTCAGGTTTTATTTCTCACTTTGGAGGCCTTTCTCTTCTTATCATAGACTTTGAAGACGTTTTTCTTCTCGCTTTTTTCTCTCTGATTCTCAGCCATTTTCAAATGGACCCAGTGAGAATGCGAGGTATATTGATGAAGGCGAATCATTCTAAACATAAACAGAATGGTGAAAACTAACCCAGGAATGAGCATGTACAATGACGGCCTTGCGTGAACCAGAAAGATTGACAGTTATGAGGACTAATGGCTCAGAGGATCCACCCAGAAGAAAAAGATCTTGGCTATACCTTCAGTCTAGCCAAGACCGCTGCTGCTGATTCCCAGACATTAAACCAACAACAGCCTTCCACGTCGTGAGTCAGAATGGGTGAGTCCATGAATATTAAGTGACAGTGTGATGTAGATCTGTCGGGATTTTCAAATCCTAGAGTTTCACCATCTATTTTCTACCAAAGACTAATGCAGGAGATAGGTGTGGGAGACTATTTTCAGGTTCAGCCTGCATGAAAATCTCAGAGTGACCAATTATAATCAGTCAATCACACCTGTACCCAAAAAAGCTTGAAACCATTTTTTAAAAGTTTTCTCTTTCCTTTTCCATTGGCGTGTAAGCAGGCATCATCATCCATTTACACTCCATTCCTTGGTGTTTCCTATCCATAAAGTCTCATGTGTCACATACAGTGCTTTTAATTTAACCAGAGTAATGCCAGTTGTTAAACACTTAAGTTTGACTGTATTAAATGTGTGACACATGAATAAACTCTCATTCCCACGAGCAGAGTGAAAACTATTCGACTCCCCCTGACATATCTCGCTACTCCCTCGCCCCCGATAAGTGGGCTGTGTGCACACTAATCCTCTTACTGAGTTAAAAAAGAAACCTATCAAAGCAAATTACTGCACTTTAATTGTTGCCTTACAGAATAATTACAGCGTAGTGATACGATTTACATGTTACCAGCAGATCTGACCACAAACAGGGCATCATGCTCACCTGAGGTGTCCCGCCCTGCTTCTTATTTGTGGCTGTGGTGGTTGTGATGTCACTGATGGAGGGGGCGGAGTCAGAGCGGTTGCCTCCAGCGGCAGCACTGGACTGCGGGGTGATGGAGGAGGATGGCATGTCGCCGACCAATCGCGCGCTGCCCTCGACTTTGATGTGCGGGTGTCCCTCTGCGGCCATGTTGAGGATATGGAGGGTGTTGTAATAAAGACCAGACATCTGCCCCTGGAACATAGGTGAACCCTGTTCGCCTCCGCCAACGTGCACCGTCGTCTGGCTGTTAAAGATGGTCAGCTGGCGACCTACATACACACGTATACCAAACACACCGTGCCAAGAAGAAAAAGTGGCCAGACGCACGCAAAAAAAAAAAAAAAAATCACACACATACAAGAGTGTTTGAGTGTTACACAATCCTCCACCCAGATGCACGGTGAGAGGATGGGATAGATTAAGCATGGCAGAGCAAATCAAAGCCGTGGAGAACCGTGGAGGAGACTGAGGGAGATAAGAGTGAGAAGCCGAGACGTTGAGCAGAAGGATGGAGATGCAAAGAACAGAAACAAAAAAGGAGAAGAGGAAGGCAGCGGATAGGAGGAATCAAAGGGCCCCGAGAAGACAGGGCTGACAGATGGTTGCTATGGAGATGGCTGTGCAGCACAACATCGTATTTGAAGGAGCAATAGACAGGCAGACAGAGAGACAGATCTAGAGAACTGCTGTCACAGCCCTACAAAGCATGCACTGGTTATAAGCTCTAGCACTGCTCACTGTTAAAGGGACTAGAGGCTAGTTTAAGTAGCTCTGCTGAAGTTTAGGAGGAAAACTTTTACTTTTCTTTTTTTCAAAATCATCCCTCTATTAGTAATTTCAAATTTACATAATTTCTTCTTTTACATGTCAGAAGACGTTACATGTACTTTAATTTGATTTCAATTTTTTTCAGTACATAAATATAATCTTTAATAAATGCTTTATTGTTTACAATTTGATCGTTACAATTTATTTACCAGTCTTAATAAAGCATCTTTTATCGGTAATTTTTTTCCTTCTATTTTCCGATTTATTCACATTTAAATCTCTCCATCGTCCCTTTAACCTGATATTATCCAATACACACTAACAAGATACGTTCACAGGCACTAGAGTTTACACAGTATTACACACTACAGCTGCCCAACTTTTAATTACTTAGTTATGGATTTAGATTTTTAGACGTTAGTTGATGGTGCACAAGAGAGTGTAATCAATTGCCTCCAAACTATATTTTAAAGCTGAAAGTTTTAAGGAATTTTAATCAGGGTTTTTACCTTTGTCGAGTAGCCAATCGTCAACTACTCGACCGAGCCGATAGGGGATTCGCTGTCTGGCGATGGCCAGGCGCTCGTTATCAATGTTGCCTTTAATTTAGAGATGAAAACACAGTAGTAATTACGCACATCCATACGTAGTACAGGAGCTGGATACACAAAGAACAGCAATGAAAAGAAAGTAATGGTCTGCTCATCATTTGCATGTCGTTAAAGGTCAAGTTTCCAAAAGGAGAGGAGCAGTGTTCGCTGCGCTGCCAGTGAGCGGACTCTTACTCTCTGTTCATTGGGTTTGATTTAAAAAAAACATTTCAGGGGTTAACATCTGCAAGAGCACAGGGAAATAACGTTACAGCTGCCACATACTGTCTGTCTGAGTTTAGAGTTACATACAGGAAGAACCCTCACACACACCTCACAACATTTATCATTTTAGCTACCTAACTCTGCGTTTACCACTTTTAAATAGAAAAACAAACAGGTGTAAAAACAAGGACTACGCAAAAAAAGAAAAGAAAAAAAAATACACTCTTTTTTCTTTTTCTTATTTTTTTCTCTCTAGTTAAACATTTATATCAAAATATGACAAGTTTTTCTTTTATTATTATTATTTGTCCAAAAATGCACCAACTAATATTATTTTCTTTTATGGTGAGAAAAAGCACTAACACCTGAATTTACTATTTACATAAATTACCTTTAACTCTATTTAACAGGCCTAGCATGACACAGCTGACTAGAATACATGCTGTTGTATGATGACATTTTATGGTTTAAAAAGTCATATTTCATGTCAGATCAAACAGATTTCATTTCAAACACAGTAACATGAAACAAAGCTGTGATTACAGTTCTTAACCTCAGTGTTGAAAAGAAACATTGAAAGAAGAATTAATTTCATCATTCAGGAAGAGGAGCTAGATTTGGGCTGAGGTGTGGCTGGCTCCGCCTCTGAACAGGCGGGGCTGGATGTTAGGGTTATGGGGGAGGGGGCGGGGCAGGGCCTACCTGAGGGGTACCGCTCTATGACCGGCAGGTCGTCCAGTTGGAGGGTTGCATTGCCACCACTGCGGGTAAATCGAACTATGTGGTACTTCCCGTCATTGACAAACTTGGAGCTCTCCTCGATATTGATATCATCAGTGCCAACATTAAACACCACCCTAATGTTGCCCTTGTCCTGGAGGAGGAGAGATACCACCGTCATTCATTAGACGGCTTTCACGCAGAGTAAACAGTACCTATTTATAACTTTTACACAAAACACGCTTCAAAATAACCCTTAAGGTTTGCTTGACCAGCAGACTGGACTCAAGCAAAAAACAAAAACAAAAAAAAAGTTCAAAACGAATATGTTTAAAAAAACAAAAAGCACATTTTAAATAAATATAAAGATGAATAAAAATCAAGTTTCTTTACTAAGAAATAGATTATTTTTGCTTATTTCATCTTTAATGTAGTTGAAAGAAATAATGGTGAGTTGTTTGTTCTGCTGGCTCTTTATGTTTTATCTTCTTTGTTGCTCTTGTGAATCGAAAAAATAATTCTTCTGTGTAATATCTTTTGTTTAGTTGACATAATTCATGTTTTTTGCTGATTCTGTTTATGTTTTGTTTAGCTTTTACAATCATAGACTGAAAAGCTTAGATCTGTTTAGTTAGGCTTATATTAGATCTGTTATTTAGTGAAGGAGATTATAGTGATGTGTTTGTTTTGTTCTTTTTTTGTTTTCCTTGTGTGAAGTGAAAACCGATTTGGCAAAAGTTATACCTAAGTGGAAGGCTGCACAGGTTTATACTTCTGCCAACTCCTTTATCAAACTAATTAATGGCTGTATTGAATCATCATGTGATCATATGAAAATAAATTACTACTAAATTAAACCTTTTCTGTGTTTTAAAAAAGAACCAACAAGGCAGTTAGAAAAGCAACACAGTAAGAACATACCAAAGATGTTTAAATTAACATGGCTTGTGATACTAACATGTGTCAAAGCCAACAAGACAGAAACCCTGCTTTATTAATCCTTTTAGCAGTTTTGTAGACTAAGAGTCTCTCCTTCCCAAATCCAGTCTAGACTGTTTCACAAACAACTAAAAGTCAATAATCACAAAAGATTCAGGGGACATTTCCAAGCACTTTCTTAAGCCAAATACAAGAAATCATTAAACATTTGTTGAAAGAAAAGAAATTTTAGACGTGAAGTGAAAAATCAAAAACAGAGAGCCAGTTATGATAAATAAAAACCTGTTTTATTTCAGTTTGCATTGCTCAGGTCATTTAAAACACAGAAAGGGGGATTTTTAAAAATATCTTGTTTTGCTAACGTTTCAGCTAATCACTATAGCCATCATCAGTTTTGTGCCAACACAAGGCGGAGGCAGAGCAAAACAAGGTAAAGAACAATGCCTATTTTCTGTGTTTTAGAAGAACCAAGCAATGCAAGTTGGCAAAATACACTGAATGAATGTACATAAGCTGCTTTATTTCTACTTTTAAAGGGGACAAAGTATCTAAACCAACATTTTCTTGTTATTTGTGAATAACGACAGCTTAGGTGGTCAAAAGTAGCATGCCAAAAAGTCTAAGCCGTATGTAAATTTAAAATGCCAGAGAAAAAGTTCTTTTTTGAGAAACTTCTCATAGAAATGTCACAATGCAGAGCCCTTCCTCCTCCAATCTGCAGTCTCCAGTGTCTAAGGCCTTCTGGTTTAAACCAACCAATCAGCAAGCAGCTCATTAGCATATTCGTATACTGGCCAAGTGGGAGGGGTAAACAGCTCTTTTCACAGCAAGGCTGATTTAGGGGGTTAAGAATAGCCTGTATCAGGGCTCCTGGGACAGATGAAAGCCAAAAGAGAATTTCTTATGCTTCTTAGAGATTCAAAGCAGTGTTTTAGATTGCTGATAAACTGCATTCTTTGTCTCCTTTAAAGGTATGAAGAGAAATTAATTAAAATAAAAAAATACAAAAGGTATGAAAAATGAACTTTTGTTTATTGACTGACATATTTGTGCATATTTAGAGGATACTTTTATTGAGGTGATTATTATTATTATTATTATTATTATTCTGAGAATGTTTGAAGTCAAGTCCCTAATTTTGAAGCATTTCAAGCGATTGCCAACAAATGAATGTGCATGTTGTGACTGCAAACACGTGACGAAGTACGTGAGCGCTCTGATTAATGAGGCTGTCAAATACATGACTGAATGGAGCTTTGTTTGTTCCTGTTTCCACTTAATGAGCAAATAAGCAGGATAAACCATTACAGTTACAGTCAGGGGCTGAAAGAAGTAATGCAATTAATGAACCAATTAAATCAAGTGATGAATATATGTAGTGCAACTGCACACAAATCAGTCATAACAAGATTACTTTCAATGCTTTTTTAATGGAAAAAAACATTTGATTTAATTTATTAAATTATGTGAAATTGTCATTTTAATTCAAGGTAATAAAACATAAAAATAATACACTGTAGGATGTGTGGGCCTATACCCTAGATTTAATTATTTTATTTGTGAGTATACTTTATTATTTTCAGTTTCCCAGGTTGGTAGTGTTAATAATCTGGAAGCAGCTGGACAACACCATCAGTAAATCTTTTAGATCCTTCATTATGTGGGAGCTGGACTTTAAATTTTTCCCCATCAAGCCATACAGAGAGTCTAAGTCACGTCCATCTATTTCTGAATCAAGGCTCCCAAAAAAAGGGAGTCTGTGGGTTGATAAAAGTTATTTTCTGATCCAGTGGTCTGTGTGCCATGGATTTCACATTTGATGTTCAAAATATTTAATGACACATTTTGATGCCAAGAAAGTGCTTATGTTCAAACGGTGGCAAAATTTACTTAAAGTTTTTTGTGAAAAGACATATAGAGCTACAAATGTTCGTCTCACCAAATTCATGTAATTGTACCAGACACGGAGAAGAAGAAGAAGACTAGTTTAACGAGCTTCGAATCCTTCTTCCAGGATGACAGAATGAGCATTAAACATGGAGAAAACCACTTTAAATCTGGCCATGTGGTAAGTAGCAGCTAGGCTGGGGTAGAAGAGCTTCTGTGGTAATGTCATATATGGTGACAATTACTAACTAAATTTCTCTAATTATGTGACAGACATAGTCAAAACACATGTAATTATTGCTCATTTAAATTGAAGTACAACATTACAACATATGTGTGATTCGAGGCATAAGGCAAAGCGGATTCGAACTTAGCTTTAATAGCTCCATTCACTGGTATTAATTTTATTTTCGTTCCAAGGACCCATGTGCCGACCGGAAAGGGAGGAGACTTTGGTTCCCAACATTTGTTTCAGTTCTGTCTCATTAGGTACTTTTGTTAAATAAGATTTGCAAATATGTTCTTTGCATTTGTAACGGTTTTTTCAAACAGTCCACAACAATGCCTAGGGGTATTATATGGGGTGCAAGATCCCGGACCAGCCCCCAGTCAGCACCCCAGAATGAGCTGGCAATCAGAATCAGCTCATATTTGGGCCAATCGACTCAGATAAAATTTTTCTTTAGGTGTACGATTGCACCCAATTGTCAACCTACCTTGTGGAAGTTTTCACACACACACACAAACAAATTTGAAAACTATTCTAATAATTATAGCTTTGGTCAGAACAGTTCAGATATTACAAATTATGTTGTAGGTTTCTCCAGACACAGCACTCACTGATGTTTGACCTCTCTATGCAAAATACAGTTTTCACGAGTTGAATATGAAGGATAACAATATTCCTGCTGATTTTAGCAGTTGCTCTGTTTCATGTAGTAAATGTTTTAGAATAAATGTTTTAGAATAAATGTTCAAACTTCTTAATTTGCTGTCTCTGAATGTTTTTTAGCAGAGAACTAAACCTGTATTGACCTAAATAACATTGCGATTGTGTGAACTTACTACTTGTAGCTGAAGGTAGTCTCCGAGACCAGAGGCACTGTCCACTCGGAGCAGAATGGCCTGTTTCTGCTGGGTGCTGAATCCGAGGGCGAGCCGGTCTGCCCTGGTGCTGGGACGCTCATTAGGAGGCCATGTATAAATAACCAACCCTCCGTCACGACCAAAGATATAAGTGGTCCCAGCTGAGCAACACAGACAAAAAAATAAATGAAAAATTCAGATATGTTTAATTCTAATGGTGCATCTATGTTAAAATTCCCATGTAACAGATCTGCTGTTTTCATGAATGTTTATGTTTATGTTTATGTGCTTAGCAGATGCTTTTACCCACAGCGACTTACAATTTTTTTTTAACCTATAGGGCATGTTGTGATCTGTGGGGGAAACCAGAGTACCCGGAGGAAACCCACGCATGCATGGGGAGAACACGCAACTTCACGCAGAAAGGCCGCAGCCGAGTTTCGAACATGCGACCTTCGTGTTGCGAGGCAACAGTGCTAACCACTGCGCCACCATGCAGCGCCATCATATAAAAGTGTTTCATGAATAATGAGCATTTGGCAAAACAAAACTGTGATTTAAACTTTAAAATGTCACAGCTAAACTTTTCCTCCCACAGGTTTAAAAAGTCTGTTTTCCAACTTACTGCAGGAGACTGAAGTGACTCATGCAAAAACAACTCATCCATTTGTTTGACTCACAGCGTAACAACCCGACTCTGTGTCTCACTTTGAAACGAGACTGCAAAGGATAATCTAATGCTGATAATCTAGTGATTTGCTTATTAAATGCTAGAAATGCTGTGGATTTGAGTGCCTGAGTGATGAGGGGGTATTTATTTTTTTATCTGTTCTGAAATAGATAACAATGCCCTCTAGTGGTGGCTTTAAAGAATACACCAGAAAAATCTCAGAACTTGTGTTTAAAATTTGACGATCCAGTAATTTTACACTAAGGTCAAACCAAGCCTTGCTTTTTTCCATACTGTAGTAAAGCAAAACTTAAATGTTGCTGGATTTAAACGTTAACACAATGCATATGCATTTTAATACCTAACAACAGATTGCACAAATAACATCAAACCTCCTATAATCTTTCTAAATATGCAGAAGAGCGTACCAACACTCACCATCGTTGCACAGTGGCCCAGCGTATGAGGTCATGTTGCAGTCACAGGTAAACCCCTCCCACTGCTGCAAACAGACACCCTGATTTGAGCAGGAATCTTCTTGACACGTGGTGCTGGGACCTGCAGGAGCAGAAAGAGTGAGGCAAAGAGGTTAGAAGAGTTAGGAAAACAAAAATATAAACACAAAGTATGAACAAAATCCAATTTTCAAATACGTGAATCTTTACACTTCCTTATAAATCACTAATATGAATACGATGCCATGGGTAGCCTCCTATTCTTGACAAAAGATGATGCATTTTCAGGGAGAAAAACAACACAGCTGGAGTGTTATGGGGTGAGAGGAGTAAAGTGTAGCAAACGTGGTGACGCTAGATGAGTAGGGCAGAAACCTGGAGCAGGACCTAAACATAACATTTAGTTATGTTTCAAGGTTTTAATCTCAATACTCTGTCTCCATCATTCTGTCAGCTTTCTCTCTCTGCTTCATGTTGAAACCACATAACAGGAGAACACCAAACCTCTAAATTTTGTTCTCTTTTGTGGCACATAGAGCATGATGCATGGAGGAAAATGTGCAAAAATGATTCACCACTAGAGTATTGAAGAGTCACTTAGAGGGGGTTAGAGAACATGCAGTAAGAACCTGGAGAAGTGGAGTGGTGATCAACTCAAACCAAGCAGTAGAAAATAGAACAGAGAGGACAAACCAAATCTGACCTTTGACCCTGGATCACTGGGATCCACACAAACACTGGACAGCACTGGGAAGTTTTAACACTCCCACACACGTTTTGCACCCTCTCTCTCTCTCTCTCTCTCTCTCTCTCTCTCTCTCTCTCTCTCTCTCTTTCTGTCTCTCTCTCTCTCTCTCTCTCTCTCTCTCTGTCTCTCTCTCTCTCTCTCTCTCTCACACACACACACACACACACACACACACACACACACACACACACACACACACACACACACACACACACACACACACACACACACACACACACACACACACACACCTCACATGCTCACACAAAGCATTGTACCTTTCAAGTCAGCTTTCATCAATGAAACTTTTGTCAGCCAAACAAAAAAGCAAACAAGCAAAATAAGTTAGATGATTAGTCACGGATGCCTGTGAGCTGCTCAGAGAGTGGAACTGAGAGATGTGCAGAGAGACGGAGGACGGGATGAAAAGACAGAGTACAATTATTAGTTAGTGGGTTATGCTAACAACAGAGAGTGTAAGCCAAATGAAAGCCGAAAAACAAACAAACAAAAACAATAAAGAGACCAGTACAAGGTGCTGAACCTAAAGAAAATTTTATATAAAAATTAAAGAATATATTTATTAATAGTAAACATTTAGAATTAAAAGTATGAAGTTAAACTGAAACATTTATTCAATTAGAAATGAAGTTTTAAACACTTTTATACCATCAAATCCAAATGTTTATATTCCAAATAAATAATCTAAAGGATTTATATATTTGATCTTGAGTGTAATCTAATCCAAAAGGAAGATTTTAATATCAAATAAAATGGTCTTAGTCACACACGGCACATTTTATTCTAAATTATATATTTACTTGATTTCAAGTAAAATAAAATATAAATATGTGTTTTAAAATTATTATTTAAAATGTTGAAAAATAAACGTTATTCCTTATTTTCCACTTGAAGCTTTTATGGTTAAACTCAATTATTAGATATGTAGATGCAACTTCACATATATTCTAAATAGTAACGCCTGACTTCACTCTTTTAGGTTAGACTGTATAAATTCATGTGACATATTCAGACAAGATTTGAAATATTTAGATAAACTTTGTGTGCTTAGACTTAAATCTTAAAATGTAGATGTGACTTCATATAATAAGCTTTGATTCTAAATATTTTGATATAACATTCTTTAATCATGTTTGACCATTTAGGCCTTACATTGCTATTTCCTAAATAACAGTGGTAAAAACATGACCTAAAAAAAGTTCAGACCCAATTTAGCTGTTACGTTAAATGTTGCAAAATATGTTTTTAAAAAGTGAAATATGGAAAAAGAAGGCCGGCAGTTTATTGTTTAAATAAAACTTTTCAATCGTGAGCCCAAAGAGGAGGCTGGGACAGATCTGCTGATGTCGTAGTTACCCCACCTTCACAACCTCTCTCCACTTGTCCAATAGTTGCCAAGGCATCAGCCAAAAGGTCTGGGAGGCGGCCGTTCAGATCAACTGTTGCTAGGCAACCTTGAAATCCCTCGCGAGAGTGGACCAATTTAGGCAGTTCTCGGTACATCTCTTTCGTAACTCCCCCAATGTAGAGATCACCTGTTGAGCATGAAAAGCAACTGTATGAATAACAGAACCGATGCACTGTTAATTAATCGAACTAATACAAAAATAACAAGATTCTACCCCAAACAAATTCCTTGTCTCGCCAAGACAGTTTGCACTAATATGGAACCAGCAGCTTGTTGACTGTGAGGCATGTCAGTTTGATTTGATGAATTTTAATTAATTTATTGTGCAGAATCTTTCAGCAGGAAACAAGCTAAATCGCTTTTTAAACAAGTGTTAACCTGTAGCACAGATGCAACGTTCATGTCTGTATGTTAATGTGCAGCTATGGCTAAAAAAGTCTGAATTTAGTTTAGTGTCAAGAGTAAAATCATAGAGCCACAAAAAGCTATTCAAAGGCAATAAAAGCTACATCTTTGAATGTAAGCCAGGAAATAGTCAGACTCACAAATTTATAATACAATAGCACATTTGTTGTTAGTTTTTTGTTTAAAAAAAGAAGCAAATTGGGAATTAGAGAGCTTTGGTTGTTATATTCTGATACAGTCTGCTCCCCAAAGACCACGCCTCTCTGCAATCTCATGACTAATCAGTGTTTAATCATACATTCAAGTACAAATAATGTGTACAAATTAGTGATGCACCGATGTGCAATTTTTGGGGCGATACCGATATTCAATATTAAGATCACTGTTATGGCCGATAACCAACATTTGCTGATACCGATATATATCGGCATTAATGCTAATATAGGCAGATTTTGTGGCGACGGTGGCACAGGAGTTAAGTGCTCGCCCCGTAATCGGAAGGTTGCAGGTTCGAGCCCCACTCAGTCTGTCTCTGTCGTTGTGTCCTTGGGCAAAACACTTAACCCACGTTGCCTGCTGGTGGTGGTCAGAGGGACCGGTGGCGCCAGTGCTCGGCAGCCTCGCCTCTGTCAGTGCGCCTCAGGGCAGCTGTGGCTACATTGTAGCTCATCCCCACCAGTGTGTGAATGTGTGTGTGAATGGGTGAATGACTGATTGTATTGTAAAGTGCCTTGGGGGGTTCCAGGACTCTAGAAGGTGCTATGTCAAATACAGGCCATTTACATTTACCATTTGTATAGAATGATAATTACTAAAGCTGGATTTACGTTATTATGTACACACACCACACAAATTTATGCTTCTGAGATGATTTCATTCACTGTTCACACGACTAAACAATTACACATCACCCCTCACCCTCTGAAACAGGCAAACAAATGGAGATGAGGTGGAAAAAATATTGGGTATTAATATCGGCCTGGTTTTATAATCAAACCGATACCGATATGATGAAAAATGACTAACATCGGCCGATACCGATATTGATGCCGATATATTGCCAATCCCTAGTACAAATGCTAAAGCTCTCATTCACTCATTTGAGGTGGTTTCTTGTGTAAATAAATGTCTTGTGAGTCAATCTCCATGGAAAAAAGCTGTGGTGCTCTGTTTCAGGAAGTAGAATTGACCTGGAGGAGAGGGATCAGAAAATAGCAGGATTTGGAGTCTTCCCTATTACGCATGATACTTTGACATCTCATCTCTGATTTGCTAACATCAATGCGACTATATCAATGACTCAGTTTGCTTGTTATTTATTTTTTTCCGCTTCCGGTCGGTAACAAGGTGGCGCCTGTGCTTGGCTTAGCCGCAGTCACCGGCCACTTTTTCAAACTTTTCTCCACTAACCTCCTCTTTTCCACCTTGCTCCTGTCTGCGATCCTCTTCGGTAGTGTCCCTGCTACCATCTCCTATGATCGCCAGACTCTTTTGTCCTTCCATTTGTTCACGATCGCCCAAGATGCACCGAGGACGTACCTCTCTGTTTGTTTATCTGAGTGGCGCACTGGCCCCGAGCCAAACGACGATTCCAACCAGGGCGCCTCCAGCAATTTTTATCCGGTTCCGGGAAAACGTCGGAGGAAAAGAGGTAAATGAGCAGGAATCCAGGTGAGAATAAGACTTCTCTTAAAGCGTGGTTTATCTAGTAAACATCGGCGTGATCTTCTAGCTTCTTTTCATTTGTTTGGCGACTTGAGCTCCACTTCCGCATTCCCGCCAGGCCGCGTTGTGGCATGGTTTCTCCATCTAAGTTATTTAAGGTCAGTTTATCCTCATTCCTCAGTGGTTTCTCCTCCTGTTCTCTCCATAAGTGGTTTTTATAAACACCGTGGATCTAACCCTGCTAATTTACATCCACTAACTCCAGCTGTTTCTGTAGTTTCTGATTCCTCCACCTCACTCAGCATGGCTCTAATAAACACCAAGTCCTTCCTGCTCAATGATTTAATTCTTTCTAAAAACCTGGATTTTCTGTTTCTGACTGAAGTTTGGCAGCAAACATCTGATTATTCTGGTCTGATTGAACTCTGCCCGAGTGGTTATTCTTTTCTTAGCCAGCCCCGGGGTTCTGGTCGTGGTGGAGGCCTAGCTGTTGTTTTCAGAGACCATCTTCCATGTAGCTCTACAACCTCTGGTCACTTTGCTTCCTTTGAACTGCAGTTGATTAAAGTCGGGCGTAAGGACCCGTTCTACTGTGCTGTGGTCTATCGTCCGCCTGGTCCAAACAGTTCTTTCCTTCAGAAGTTTAGTGACTTTCTATTCTCTACGGTGAAGCTGTCCAGACTGGTGATTGTTGGTGATTTTAACATCCACGTTGATGATCCCTCTGATCACTTTGCCATGAATTTCTCCAGCCTTATGGACTCCTTCACCTTTACCCAGCATGTTTCTGGCCCCACACACACCAAGAGGAACACTCTAGACCTTGTTTTTACCTTGAGTCTAAATGCTGACAGTGTTTGTCCTGAGGACATTTATATTTCAGATTTTCTTTAACTTGTTAGTTTCTGCGTCCCCACCTCCTGCTCGCCGTATGGTTAGTTATCGTTTTCTTAATGACAGCACAGCTAGCAAGTATTCTGCTGCTTTTGAGCCACGCTGTTCTTCTGGCAACAACCCAGATTCCTTAACTTCTCAGTTCAACGAGCACTGCCTCTCCATTCTGGACAACATCTGTCCTGTCAGAACCAGATCAGTTCCTGCTGTGAACCCTACTCCCTGGTTTAATGACAGCCTTCGCAGCCTGAAGCACCAATGCAGAAAAATTGAGTGCTTGTGGAAGAAAACCCATCTCCATGTCCATTTGCTGCACCTAAAGGATCTTCTGACATCCTTTAACTCTGCAGTCAGAGACGCCAGGGTTTCCTATTTCTCCATCCTGGTGTCCCAGAGCAAAGGGAACCCCAAGGTGCTGTTTAGAACCATCAGCAGCACTGTCTCTCCTGTCTCTCCTACAGCCTCCATCCACTCTGTTACAGACTGTGAGAACTTTCTGTCTTTCTTTGTGGACAAAGTCAATAAGGTTAGATCTAGCATCTCTCCTTCAGCCTTATCGCTGCCTCTCCCGACTCCAACCAGGCCCATCATCCTTGATAGCTTTGCTCCTGTTTCTTTGCCTGAGTTAACCAAACTAGTTAACTCTATGAAGACCTCTGCATGCATCGGCATCTTACCCTCATCTTTGTTTAAAAGTGCTTTTCAGTCCATCTGTCCCAGCGTGCTCTCTATAATTAATGCTTCTCTGGTTTCTGGTCAGGTCCCTGCTTACTTTAAGAACACTGTAATCCACCCACTTCTTTAAAAACCAAGTCTTGACCCAACTCTAAACCTCTGTTCATCTCAAAGATCTTGGAAAAGGTTGTGGCTAAATAACTCACAGCTGCTCTTGATGAACATAACATCTATGATGGCTTCCAGTCAGGTTTTCGTAGAGCTCGTTCTACTGAAACAGCTCTTCTTAGGGTCTCTAATGACCTTCTGACTCACGGTGATGCAGGGGACTGTTCTGTTCTGGTCCTGCTGGACCTGACTGCAGTCTTTGACACTGTTGACCATCACCTGCTACTGGAGAGGCTGGGAGACTGGGTAGGCCTATCAGGAACTGCTCTGGAGTTGTTCTCCTCATCTTTCTGAGCGCTCCTTTTCTGTGGCCGTCTCCAGGTTTAGGTCCTCCACCACCTCCCTTACCCATGGTGTCCCACAAGGTTCTGTGCTGGGGCCTCTACTCTTCCTCCTCTATCTGCTTCCTCTTCAGCACATCCTGAGCTACTTCAAAGGAATCTCCTACCATCTTTATGCAGATGACATCCAACTGTACATCTCCTTTAAGCCCCATGAGATGTCTAAGCTGCAGCTGTTACACACCTGCTTAGACTCTATCAAAACCTGGATGGCTGGGGGCTTTCTACAGCCGAATGAAGATAAAACTGAGATCCTCATCTGTGCCCCAGACAAGCTGGTTCCCAAAGTCAGAGACTCTCTTGGTCAGCTTGCTTCTCACACCAAACCTTCCATCAGGAATCTTGGTGTGACCTTTGACCCAGCTCTCACCCTGGATTCTCATGTCAGTTCTCTTGTTCGCTCTTCCTTCTTCCATCTCAGGAACATTGCTAAGCTGAGTCCCATTCTTTCCCGCTCTGAACTTGAGACAGTTATCCACACCTTCATCTCCTCATGCTTAGACTACTGTAAGTCTCTTTTCACGTGTCTGAGCAGAACCTCCCTGAACCGTCTACAGGTGGTTCAGAACGCCTGTGCTCAGCTTCTGACCAAGTCCTCCAAACACATCCACATCACCCCGCTTCTCCTCCAGATTCACTGACTGCCAGTCAACTTCAGGGTTCATTTCAAGATCCTGGTTCTGGACTATAGGGCCTTACATGGACAAGCACCATCATACATTGGTGATCTTCTTAGTCCTTACACCCTCAGCAGGTCCCTGAGGTCCAGTGATCAAAGCCTACTAGTTGTGCAGCGCACTAGGCTAAAGACCAAAGGTGACAGATCATTTGCTGCTGTGGCCCCCAGACTCTGAAACTCTCTCCTCCTGAGCCTGAGATCAGTGGACTCAGTGGTCTCCTTCAAAAAGCAGCTGAAGACTCACTTGTTCAAAGTGGCTTTTGTATGACCTTCTTCAACCACTCTCTCTTTATTCAGCTCTCCCCACCTATTCCACCTTCCTCAGGATCCACTGATTTCCCTCTTTCCTATTCACTCTCTCTTTCTTAACATTTTTTAATCACAATTGTCTATGTTTTGCTCATTTAAAATATATTTTTAACCATTTTCTAAATTCTTTTTTATATTTTTACATTTATTGTTTTTGTTAAGCGCCTCGTGATTTTTATCTTGAGAGACACTATAGAAATTATATTTTCTTCTTCTTCTTTGCAATGTTGTTTTTTCCCTTTATGAACAACATGTCTGTCTGTGTTCTGCAGTGTTGTGGTGTCGCTAATGCTAATGTTAGCTTTTTGTAATTGAAATGTTCTCTGCTGTTTCCTGGACGCTAAACCAACAACAGTCTTCTCCGTCATGAGTCAAGATGGGTTAGTCCATGAATGCTAATTTACATTGTAACATAGATCTTAGTGGGTTTTTCCCAACCCATCTATTTTCTGTTGGTGGCTAATACAGGAAATAGGAGTAGAAGACCATTTTCAAGTTCTGCATGCATGTGAAACTCAAGGTGACTGATTGTCTTCCAAAATAACGAGTAAAAAATGTTTGTCAGTGTAATTATTCTATTTCTACAAACCCTTTAAGTCAAGGTTCTTGGCCCCCATCGTGGTCTGTGTGGTAACTTTGGTGTCAATCTTGACTGTGTGCAGGTTGTTAGTGTCCCGGGAAATGTGCACATTATGCCAGTGGTTGTCGTTAAGAGGACTGTTAGAGTTGCCCTTGATCAAGTGTGCTCCATTGCCCAAGTCAGAGATGTAATGAAGGTAGCTGCAGGAAGAACAATGAATAAAAACGGGGGAAAGAAGGGGTTAAACAAGCGAGAAGGCAAATTAATCGCTCTTGTGATGAAGAACAGCAGGGTTATACACTTCAGGGCATTATTAACTGTCTTGTACAAGCTTAATTACAAGACTCAAAAAGGAGGTGCTTAGCTTAGGCATTTTTCATGTTATACATTTAGCAGCCCAGTTTAACCTTGCTGTCAAGAATATTTCCCTTTTTTGTTCACCAAGGACAAACTTAAGAGTAATCTGCCCATAAAAAGAAAATAAATTACACTTCTAATCATTTATGTTGGGCAGATTTCACCGTAAACAAAGGAAACATAATTAATTTAATCTCCTATAGATCATCTTCAATCCTATTAAAAAATGAACAAACTCATAAAGGTACATTACACACATTTTATCATTTGGCTTACCCTTTAACCAGCTCTACGACTATAAAGTCATTGCCGTCTCCCCTGTTGAAGAGAATGAGACCATCGGGGGATGTTGTCTTGAACTGCAGGAAGAGGTGCATTGAGTAGTAGGCCTGCAGTGTGGGCAGTGTGACAAAGCTGGAGCGGGAGCGGAAGGTGATGGGGTCAGCCACGATGCTCTTGTAGCCGATGACGGCATTGAGCTCACAGTAGTCGATGTCGCCATTCTTGCACAGGTCAATGTAGGGCATGCCATTAAGCGTCAGGCCCTGCAGGTGGCCGATGAAATTGGAGGGCACGGCGGGCATGAAGCGTTTCTCCGTCACGATGCCCGTCTCCACATTGTGGAACTCGAGCTGGGTGTGGTCGCCCGCCATCTGACCTGGTGGCGGGTGTAAACTTCAGAGATGAGGGGTCTGAACAGATCAGCTTCAAGAGCAATTGTTCCACTCTAATGCTCATGTTACCACAATAACACGTGCTGTAACCAGTAAAACAATGAAAAACAATATTTGGTTGCTGTGGTTACCTTCAACAGGCTGCAGGTCATCCACGGTGAGTTTCAGGCTCTTGCCGCGTCGGACCACCCTCACTGTGTGCCATTCATTATCATTGAGGCTTGACCCAGCAAAGATGGTCTCTGGGCCTTTACCTACACATAGCCCAGAGCACCGTTAACACAACGCACAAAGACATGGAGAGAAACAGAGTGATTGCAGAGACAGGAAATGAAAGCCAGATCGAGAGAAAGGTAGAGCCAGGAATAAAAGGACAACAGTCGAGGAAATGGAGTTGCAGAAAGGAAAGGAATAACAAAAAAATACAAATAAAAATAACATCCTGGGGAGACAAACACCTCTGTGCCAACTCACACAAGCAGACAGACGCATCTCCTTGAAGATAAAGCAGTGAGAGATGGATGATGTGACACAGACAGGCAGAAAGATTAACATAAGTGAATGCTTTGGGTGTCTAAGATGGAGACTGTGAGTCACAACAGGCCCACGCTAGGACAATCCATCTGTGAACAGATTACACCACCATGTTGACCACCTGCAGCCCACACATGCACAGACTGCACACTTGCACCCCCTTGACCACCCATAATCCCTCCAACCTCCACAGATTTGTATACTTGAATAAACAATCAGACGTGCAAAGCTGCCACGAGCCTCTGGGTGGCACTAAACTCACAGAGGAGCATCAGGGTGCTCTCCAAGGTGCTGATGTGCAGCAAAATGAAGGGAGCTGTGATATCTTTGCATGATGTTCCTCTCTCTCTTTCTCGCTCTCTCTTTGCCCATCTACAGCCTCATATCTTCACATACTTGGCTGCACACATTTGACAGACTGACAGCGTCCCCTTGCTCTGCACTTTACAACTACCCCTCCAACCTTGAACACGACACCCACCACCTCCTAACACACACTCACACGCAGTCCCCCTTTCCTGCTCCAAAAGCGCTTCTGGCTTCAGAACCGTGACTGAGTCTGCTTACAGTGACCTATAGGAGGTAATGATGGCGGAGGGGGAGGTGAGAAGAAAACTGACCTGTACAGATTCTGCTGCAGAAAATGTCAAGCATGTCTACATCAATCACAAAAGTACGCAGCCAGGCAGGCACACACAAACACACAGGTGGAGCGGTGAAGAAAAGATGCTGACGCACAAACTTAATTAAACAAATATGAGAAGTCGATCAAAATGGAAGTGGCAGCGTGAAATAGACCAGTGCGCTGGCATAGCTGAAAGAGTGTGCTGTGCATTAAGAGAGGACACAGGGTTCCCCTGAGGAGACTCAGCTGTGCTCTGGGCAAAGCATCTCATCCAGTTACCATGGATCACTGCTTAGCACTGAGTAAGGAAAGAGAATATGTGTGTGCTTGTTTGGGTTTCTGTGTGAGTGAGTGTGTGTGTGTGTGCTCATTTCCACATGCAACCAAATACTTGGAGTATGAGCTGAGCAGATTGATGTGAGAGCGAGGCAGTGATCTGTCTCAACCTGGGAGCACGGCGTAACGCAGACACGCACCTATTTTAGGTGAGCGCTAAAAGGGCATCAAGCACGATAGGCTGAGACTAATGAAGAGCCAGCAGACAGTCTGCAGTCTGTCAGGGTTAACATCAAAAGACAAGAGAGGCTGTTTGCTGCAATGGAAACACAAATCTAAACGACCGTAAGAGGAGGATAATGAAAACAAAACGAAAGACGCAATTAATTTTCCATCTGATCGACACAACAAACTGCTTCTCTGAGGGATAAGTCTCAAATCTCTGCAGCGCTGGGGCTTTTGTTGACTGCTGAGTGGACCGTTTCAGTGGCGCCTGGCTGTTAAACACATTTTTTCCCTCCTCTTTGAATATGATGTGTATAATTTATTGTATGCACAGTGTGCCAGAAAAGTGGCTGCCTACTGAAATCTTCATTGAGACAACCGATCTAAAATTGGCCAGCAGACATTCGGAATAGCAACGGCGCTGTGTGGCTAGTAGGGGTTTCTATGGCAACTGCAGTCGTCCATTTCACCACCTCCTTGACGCCACAGAGCATTCGCCCCTCTTCATCTCACTCGCTCTCCGTGGTCGTGACAGAAACTCCACGTGAGGGAATTAAACTTCATCGGGGATTCAGCTCCCCTCACAGTGGGATGAACACACACAACACACACTTCCGGGACAACACACCCAGACAAAACACAGCAGACGCAGATGGGCGACAGCAAGAGACACTCATTCAAATGACAATGAAAAAATCCTCTCTCCTCCACAGCTAACAGAACAAGGGGAGAGAAAATAAAAAGATAAAGGTGTGACACTGAAATGATAGAGCGATAGCATAAAGGAGAAGTAATTAGCCTTCAGCTCTGAGTTACATTCATCCACCTGCTTCCTCTGCTCCTCTCTTCTTTCTTAACACACTTAATTTCACTAGAACACCTCCTACTCACACTCTTTATTCTTCCTCTCCTTTTATTTCCCCCCTGCCTTCAACCCCCACCATCCTGCCTTCCATCCATCCTTCTTTGCTAAAATGGCCGACCTGCAAAACTCTGGCCCTCAGCAAAAATCGCGCCTCTCCTGCAGTGTATCAGAACACACACACACACACACACACACACACACACACACACACACACACACACACACACACACACACACACACACACACACACACACGCACACACACACACGCACACACACACACGCACACACACACACACACACACACACACACGCACACACACACACGCACACACACACACGCACACACACATTTGCACACGGCCTCATGGTACAAAGATGTGTTGAATACAAGATTAGGATGAAATGACTGAACACGACAAAAGGAGTGAAAAATATTCACATTAAAAGCACTCAGTGCAGCTCTCTCTCTCTCTCTCTCTCTCTCTCTCACACACACACACACACACACACACACACACACACACACACACACACACACACACACACACACACACACACACACACACACACACACACACACACACACACACACACACACACACAGAGGAGGATGAGGGAGGAGTTAGGTGAGATGGAGGATCACTTACTGGCTGTACAGTTTATCCTGATACAGTCTGGAGGGAGAGCAGAGCAGAGGGTTAATGCTGCACACACAGACATACTCCCCACGCCCTGGGGACGCACACATCGACACACCCTTTGTATTTACACAAACACACTGCTGAGAAAACACTCGCTTCTTACAGAGCCGTGAAACAGACCCTATGTTTTCCTTCAGCAGCGTGCAGCAAATTTATTCCTCTTAGCTTTAACTTGCTTTAAGCAAATTAGAAAAACTCATCTGGATGTCAGCAATCAAAAGCAGTGGGAGACTGATATGGGTAATGTGTGTCGGTTTGTCTGATGACACCGAACACATCCCAACAGCTTAGTCACCCAAACAGAAGACAAATCTTCACAAACACTCGGAAGATTCAGCCCTCTTTTTATTTCATTTTTCAAAACGATGATTTGGTGTGTCGTGTGGCATCAACCACAGAAAAGACGTGGCTGCAGACAACCAGAGACCGACACATGCATCCCTCTGTGAGGATGTGTGTGTGTTGTTAGCTTGTGAAGTTGTTTGAGGTTTCACGTGAGAGTGAGCAGCTGAGAAGTAGAGTGAGAGCAGAAAATGAACAAAAAATTGAGGAATAAACAAAAAGACCAAAAGGACTGCTGGTATTTGTGTTTTGTTGAGAGTGTGAGTTTTTTGATTGATTGATGTAGATGTCAGGGATGCACAGGTCTGCTGGGAGTGAGCAGAGAGAATGCAGCTCCAGGCTTGACCCTCTGTTCACCAGTGCTTGGTGTGTGTGCAAACAATATAGCAGAAATAAATAAATAAATAAACTCTTGAGTCATCCCTTGTTTTTTTTATATTTTGCAGCTAAGAAGACATTTTCTTGTTATGTTTGAAACTGGTCTTGCTTAGGAAACTTCAGGTATTTGGTTTTTAAAAAGATTTTTTTAACTGGCTGCTTATTTCATTATTTTATGCTAAAAAAAGACAGATTTCACATTTCAATCTAAAATTTCAGAAACTCTCTAAAATGTAGAAAAACAAAACAAAACTTTGCTCAACCTAGCTGCAAACATACCAAAGAAAGAGTATTAGGAAAGGTTTATTTATAAGTAGCTTTCCATAAAAACAGATAGTTTAATTTTCTTTGTTTTTGTAAAAAAAAAAAAACCACAGAAGAGGATCGCTGAAAAGAACAAAAAGAAAGAAAAGAAATAGAATTTAGACTTTTGAAAAAAAGCCTGAATTCCTTTACTTCTCTTTTTTTCTTTTCATTGGCCCTAAGCTCCATAAGCTCCCCCATAAAGCCCAAACACAACAGTTTGACACATAAAACTGTATTTTACCTCCATCACAGGGTTTCTGAAGAGCGTTTAGCTGAAAACATGACTCACAGAATATCAACTGAAACATGATGCATCTCTCTGGTCTTTACACCAATGCTTTCGTTATTTCTTTGCTTTCCCATCTGCTGCAGTCAGGTTTTAACTGACTGAACTAAACATGCTTTAAAAAGCAACCAAAGTCCAATTAGTTTCAGAAAACCCAAAAAGCCTCTAAAACAAGACCACCTTCACTTATTTTTCTCAGAAATAGAATTATTAATCAACACATTAATCTATGCAACGAATAGCCAAGAGGCCAACAACAGCTGCATTCCCCTGACAGATCATTAAATTAAAGCTCCCATGTTTTTGTGTGCATGGGTGTACCTAGGTTTACAGTGAGTCGGACACGACCCCCATCTAGCTCCAGACGAAGAGTGTCAGCGGAGTTACGGGATGTGGTTGCCATGAGAACGCCATAGGCCCGCTGGGAGCGAAAGCGCAGTGAGACGTCCTCCGCTTCGGTGTGCATCACCACAGGCAAGTGCACCTTCATAAACTTACTCCCATCATACGAGAGGATGGTTGCATCTGAACAGGAACAGAGAGAGAGAGACAGATGAGAAGGGAGAGACAGAAGAAGGAGACGAGAGACAAGTGGAGGACAAGAAGAGAAAAATGGGAATGAAAAAAAAGAGATTGACAGGGGAAAAAACCCCACAAAGACAAAAGCACAAAAGCATTCTGACAAAGAGTGAATCAGATTTAAACATGACAAAGTGTGTTTCTGCTCCGTTACACTCCCTCGCTCCCCAGCCACGACATGTTGAGACTCAAAACCTGCTTCCAACAAAATTATCCCGTCACTTTCCACTCCTGATTCATCATCACTCCCTCGCCTCTGAGAAGAGGGTGCAAAAATAGCTGCAGCTGGTTGGCTGGCCCTATTATCCGGTTAAATCAGAATGCACGGTGTCGAGTGTGTTAGCCACCGTCGCTGACATCCCAGACCCCGGAGTCATAATGTAACAAGCTCAGGTGATCCCACTTTAATGTCTTTTGCATACTCATTTACATATTCATCATCTCCTCTGCCTGTAACCTGCTGGGGCCAGTCCCCCGGCCGCCAAACTGTTTACCTCAGAGAGCCCTGCTTTTATTGGACAATTACATACACAACTAAACACACTCTCCATGCATTTGCCTTCTGATCTCTCCTCTCTTCCTCCTATATCTCTCCACCCAATTTCTTCCCTTCAGTTTTGCTCAATCTGTTTCTGTGGGAGATGGTTATAGCCAAGGCAGAAAAAAACCCCAAGAGAACAGGAAGGGAGGAAGGCGTCGTGAATACTGATGAGCTGAGAAGGAGGGAAAGAGGGAGATAGTGTGTGTGTGTGTGTGTGTGTGTGTGTGTGTGTGTGTGAGAGTGTGTGTGTGTGTGTGTGTGTGTGTGTGCATGTCAGAATAAGTGAGTGAATTTAAGTGTGAACAGAGAAGGGTTTAGTAAAGTGAGAGCGGGGGGGGGGGGGGGGGGGGAAATAAGAACAGAGCATGAAAGAGAGAAAGGAAGAGGCAGAGGCAGCGAGGCTCTTGGCTAAAATGCAAATGAACCCTCATTAACTGGAGGAAAAAAAGAAGGTGGTTTTTGCCTGTTATATTACAGACAACATAACTAGTAGACACACACACACACACACACATGCACGCACGCACACACGCACACACACACGCACACGCACACACACACACACACACACACACACACACACACACACACACACACACACACACACACACACACACACACAGGTGCACACGTGCATGCATTTTTGATAAGCGAGACAGCTGACTACATTTCCCTCTCCATGGCACCTGACTCACAACCAGCCAAACGGAGGGTGGAAAGTCGTTGGGAAGGAAGAGTGCAGCTCTCTTTATGCCAGGAAATGAAAAAGAAAACGACAGCAGAATGCACTCCGGCTGCACATATGGATCCTTCCAAACAGCATAAGTGAAAGATGAAGTCAGTTAACCCTCTGGAGGCAGGCGTTGCAGATTAGCAACAGTTAAAACCTACCTACCTGGTTACTCTACATACGTATTTCATGAGCAAATTATAACTCAGAAGTACCCCTGAAGGACTTAGTTGTTCGTCATTTTATCAAAACTTATTTTGAGCCTGAGAGGGTTAAACTCTATATTTCTCACCAGTGTTGAAGATTCAGTCAAAACTTCAGAGAAAACATCGCCTATATGTCTAAATGTTTTCTGTCTTAGCTCGTATCTGATGCTCTCAGCCAGAGAAACATACAGCAGAGGGGAAAATATTCAGAAAAGCTACATAAAAGGGTCTTTTAAAATTACCATTTGAGTGATTTATATTCAAAAACAGGCTTAATGGAAGCATGACGAAGAGGAAAAGGAGTAAAATCATTTGCTGTGATAACCTGTTGCCCGCTGTCGGAGTACTCTCATGCAAGATGGTTTGAAAGCAGATAAAAACGTTCACATTTATTTCAGTTTTATTTGACAAAATAGATGATTGACAATCAAAATCCTTCAAACTTTACTGACGTCTTGACAGCAAATTCAAAACAGGCCAGAAATGGACCTAAAAGTAAATGTTGGTCCCGCATTTAAATGCTGCTTCAGTGGGTAGTCAGCTTAAAAATAAAAATCTATAAATTTGTAAACAAAATGTTCTTTCCAAACTTATTTGAACTTAGGAAAGAACATTGTTTGGTGTTAATTCAAAAAAGTTCACATTTATAGAAATCATCAAAAAAATGAGGCCAACGAATAAAAACAAGGAATATGCATCCTTTTAATGATTAGTGCCATCTGTAATTTGCAGCTTTGTAGCAGATGAAAAAAAGGACTTGGATTAGTTCCCAAAACAATGAAGGAATTTCAAAATAATTCCACTGGCAGCTCATTTAGCTTCAGACGCTCAGATGAAAATAGATTAAAAGCCCAGAATCTTTATGGGAGCCCTTTTGGGGGTAGTAGCTATCCAAGAGTGCACAGAACTCTGTGGTTCCTGAGAAACCACACAGAACCTGGTTCTGCAAAAAATAAAAATATTATTAATAATCAAAGTAGAAAGAGTAATAATGTTCCTGTGGAGGTTAAAGAGTGCATATTGTCTATAAATGGTATTTTAATGACATTTCCAGAACAACTTCATCAGATATAGCTCTACAACTGGTTAGCTTTCAGAATCAATACTATTAAAGACGGATGCCACAATTAAATAACGTTATCAAACATAAAAATGCAGATATAGAGCACACATTTGAGGCAAGACTCATTTCTCAGCACAAAATTGATCAAATTTCATCATTTCTCAACATGAAATTATCTCTAAAACTCTTGCTCGAAGAGGCCAAAGTGCAGTCATATTAACTGGTTATGGCAGACTTCACACATCTGAACAGTTTGGCGAAATCCTGCTATTGGCTATGTTCATTCGTCCTTCTCTTGAACTGCTTGTGCCTTTAAAATCTGAATGTGAAGCTTTTTAAAACAAACAGCCAAGTGAGGTTTAATATATTGTCCTCGCTTTTCCATCGGTGGTCACATCATGTTACCATTAAGGTAACGACAGCTGCTTCCTTTGGTCTTTGTTTGGCCCACATCGCAGGTTATCAATTAACCCTTTGGTGCATGAATTATGAAATCTTCAACCATGATTGTTTTTAACAATTTTTTTCATTCATCTTTAGGTGTGAATGAAACAAATTTCAACAAATATTTTTTGTAAAATTTTATAATTTACAAATAATTTATTACATGTCCACTTCAGTGGACAGCGTGCATTCTGAGCATGAAATATGTTGGCTTGGCTTACTGAAGTCCAAATGGAGGGGCTCAAATGCAATAAAGTATTCAACAGCTGTGCTTAATAGCAAAAACAAATAAATAACAATTTTGAGTATCTGTCCACTGTAGTGACCATTATGCATCAAAGGGTTAAAAGATCTGCACGAAAATTCAAATCTTTGTGTTTTTGGGGCAGCAGTAGCTCAACAGGTTGAGCGGGTTGTCCAGTAATTGGAAGGTTGCAGGTTCAATCCCGGCTCCGGACAGAGAATTCTGCTGTTGTGTCCCTGGGCAAGACACTTAACCCACCTTGCCTGCTGGTGGGGGTCGGAGGAACCGGTGGCGCCTGTGCTCGGCAGCCTCGCCTCTGTCAGTGCGCCCCAGGGCAGCTGTGACTACATCGCAGCTCATCATCATCAGTGTGTGAATGTGTGTGTGAATGGGTGAATGATGCACTGTAGTGTAAAGCACTTTGGAGTCTTTACTCTGAGAGGCGCTATACAAGCGTGGATCATTTGTTTATCATTTTTAATTTGTTTATCAAGATTTAAATTGACACTTTGTGTAATGCATATGTTGACACTCTCTAAAAGAAGATTAATTTCAAGGCCTCACATCAAAAACAAGGAGATAAGCCTTCAAACAAAACAAAATGAATCCCAAAGCCAAAGCATGACGTTTGTTTAATAAAGAGTGGGAGAACGAGGAGGGGACAAAAGGATGGAGAAAACCACAGGTAGAAGGCATAAACACGGCCAATCACTCTCTCCATCTGCTTCTCCATCTGTGCTTCCTCAATCCAGTGAAGCACCAGTTAGTGACCCCTCAGTGCACACAGAGAGGGAGGAAGAAAGATACAGACAGGAAGAAGAGAAAAGAAAAGGAAAAAGAGGGCACGCTGCAGATTTTTGTCCTCAGAAATAAAACATTTCCTTATCGGCCTCTCAGAAAGCGTGTGCGCATCAGTGTGTGTTTACTGTATATCTGCTGTTGGGTGATAGCACAATCATCACTTGAGACGCATCAGCAGTTGTGACACAAACAACATTTTGTCTTTTTTTCTTGTCTGACTCCATCTCGCTCCTTTCAGCAGGCCTCTATCAGTTCCCTCTGCCAATCTTTCCTGACTTGTCATTCCTCCCACCGTGTCAAACACATACCTTTTCTCATTGCTCCCAGTCAGATTTTCTTTTGCCATGTTCCATTCTTCCTCCTCTTCTTCCTCTCTTCCCAGCATGCTGTCATGCGGTGGTTCCAGCCTGGTGAATCCACCCTTCTCTGTCACAGCTCCTGCTCACTGCTATCTGCACATTTCCTCTCTCATCGATTCCCAGTCACTACATCTATAGCAGTCCAATAGTCCTGTCTGCAGCTCGGCTTCCTCCCACCACTTTTCTTTCACCTTTGTTCCTCCTCTCCTCTCCCTGCCTGCCTTTTTTACTACACCGTCTCTGACACAGAAAAATGTGTAATTTTGAACAAAGAAAAAAATGGATCCAGCCAAAGATGGAAAACCAGCACTATAAATATTTTTGTTGCTGAGCATTTTCCTCGCGCCCTTGTTTTTCGTCTCCACCTATTTAAGCCGGCCGTCCTCATCCCTTCTGTTTCCGTCTGCATCACAAGGGGCGTAATGGAGGCTAAGCTCCATTTCAGCTGTTTTATTTGAAAAAGACTTTAGACACATTTTTATCTACCATAAATTTTTACGAGGGCGGCTTTTTAGCACATCAGAGCGAGTACTGTCATGCTGATGTGATCTGTTGGGATGAGGCTTTTAAAGGAAGAAAAGCATAACTCAAAGGTAAAATGAATAAAAATTTTATAGCCCAATATAACTGATGATCATAATATATTTCCAGCAGAGGATGAGGTTATTTCTGACATTAAGACTTCACATCATCTGTCTGCTGTCACTCATTCTTTTTGACGTCGCCCTGTGTTATCGAGATGACAAACGGCGCCGCTGTCGTCATGACTGTGTTCTACATCCGGACACTGTCCACTGTTTAGAGGCTGTTTTCACTGACTCATCCCTACTGTGACGAGTCTTTATCTATGACAGACTTTGTGACTCTCACCTCTCTCACAGGAGCGTCCCAGGTATCCGGTCCCAGAGCAGTCACAGACGTAACGGTTCCAACCCTCCCTGCAGACGCCGTTGTGCTGGCAGGGGTTGGACAGGCACTGTTTGGGAGGCTCTCTGGAGCAGGAGGGCTTCACGCCGACCGCCCTCTGGGCCTCAGCGAGACGCCGGATGTCTTTACTCTGACCGTCCACAAACAGGTCTCTGATGCAGCCAACGTAGCCGTAGTTCAGTAGCGCCGTCCACACCTGAGGAGGATAGTTAAGTTAAAGTCTCATCAGTTATAACACACGCTGGTGTGTGGTGGAATTTGTCCTCTGCATTTGACCCATCCCTGTGGGGAGCGGTGAGCTGCAGACATGGCTGCACTCGGGAACTATTTGGTGGTTTAACCCCCCAGTCCAACCCCTTAGACATGCATGAAACATGCTGGAACTAGAATGCAGAGCCAGAAATGTCCTTATCCTCAATTTTTTTTTTTGGTCCTAACAGCCCGGAGTGGAATATTTTTGACCACAGGGGTAGATAGGGGCTGGGTGACATTTTATTAACCCTGTAAAGCAGGGCTATTCTATTCCGGGCCTTGGGGGATGGTATCCAGCACGTTTTGGTTTTAACCCTGCCTCATCACACCTGATTTCAATCAGTAGGTGATTAACAGGCTTCTGCAGAGCCTCGTGAGCTGCTGCACAGGTTATTCAACCACTGAATCAAGTGTGTTGGACCAGAGAAACCACTGAAACGTGCTGGATACCGGCCCTCGAGGCCCTGATGTAAAGGGTTATTTTGAAAATGGTTTAAAAATGTCAAAAAAAAAAGTCAAATTATCAAGTAGGAGGACGCTGGATCCAATTTTGGAATAACCGGACCTAAATTTAGACCCGATCTCCCAGTCCCAGAGCAGACACTCACACCACTAGGCCACTGAGCTGAGTAAGCCACCATGGTGAAAGACTCATCTGCATCGTTTGGTGTGAAACAGATTTTTTTTTTCATTTATCGGCAAAAAGTTTGAACTCAAACTAGACTCTCATCCAGGATCGCCTAAAGTCCTTTCATCTCTTTGTTGTACTTCTTTTTAAAAACGATGCAATCCATGAGAATTAGTCCTACTAAGAAAGAACAAAATCTGTGCGAGAGGAAGAAGTATCGTGTTTGACAACTCAAAGGCACCCAGGCGCTGAGATTTTGAAGACTGCATTATGCTGCCACTTTTTAACGCTTTGTAGTGCTTTGTTCAATTAGCACAGTCTGAATTTAAAAAAAGGGAAAGTAAACTTGAAAATGTAAATTATTTTTCCTTCTAATCAATGGATAATTGCCAATTTTTGCAAAAATTTGTAACAAAGTTGTTGATTGTCAAAACTTGTACCAATATTGTGCTTAGAACGAAAGATTTGATGAAAAACAGTGAAACTCGAGGTGGTGAGATGAGTGGGAGCAGGAATGAGGACCTTTTTAATCAGCTGCTAGAAGATGCCGTGGATGTGTTGGATGGAGACGTTTGCAGGAGGGAGTAGGCATCAATTTAAAACAGCGTGACTCTATCAGAACTATCACAGTTAATTCTGTCATTAATCACGCAGGAGAAACGTGGCACGAAAAAAAATGCACCATCAATCAACGGCAGCTTAATGCAATGCACTCAGCAGCTTTTCAGGCTTTTTGCATCCATTTTAGACTACCTTGTTTCTTGCTATCAACACGATCCTGTTGCATTTTATCGACCGTGTGATCAATGTGTGCACATGGGCTGTTTTGCTGCTGAATCCCAGCAGGAAAACCTGTGAATATGCTGTTTAAATGCTCTGCATTACTTCTTTTAGCAAAATATTCAATGGTTTACAGCAAAAAAATCTAACTTGACAATTCAAAATAATTCATTCAGAACATTTAAATTCATAAAGTGATTTAAGAAAATCACAATTGTTAATTATCTCTGTGGTTATGCTGCTTTAGGCTAAGACTGCTGGAGGACACACTGACCACTTTCCACACTCGACTACTTTCTTCTACAGTTTGCTGTTTAGCTGTATTATTTCCTGCTATTTAAGCTGTTAACTTTAATTTTTCTCTAAGTGTTTTTCTCCCCAGAAGAAGCTACAATGATGATCTGCTGAGCTGTGGTGCCCTCATGGAGGGGGCCATCAGCTTGAACACTGTTGCTAACCACTTAAACTTTCTCCCCCTCCTGATGATAACATTTTACTTATTTTGATATTGAATGTGCTACTACTAGTTTACCCATTTAATGATAGATTCACTAAATACAATAAAGTTTATCTCTTACTAAATAGAATATTTACTAAGAAATCACAATGTAGCCATAGGAACACTACTTCGTATGTGTGTGTGTGTGTGTGTGTGTGTGTGTGTGTGTGTGTGTGTGTGTGTGTGTGTGTGTGTGTGTGGGTGGGTGGGTTGGTGTTGGTGTATGCGTGTGTGTCTGCTCTGTCTTCTCGATCCCCAGTGAGTCGTGGTGGATGGCTGCTTATACTGAGCCAGGATCCTCTGGAGGTTTCTTCCTGTTAAAAGGGAGTTTTCCTCTCCACTGCCACTAAATGCTTGCTTAGTATGAGGATTGCTGTATAGTCACTGACACTAGTTAGTGACTTGATGCAATTTGCTGGGTTCCTTATATAGGAAACTTTTTACTGATTGGCTTAATGAACTGACCTGTTTTGGAATGTTTATTATGTGAAGTGCCTTGAGACGACTTTAGTGGTGATTTGGCGCTATATAAATAAACTAGAACTGAATTTGCGACCTCTAAAAAAATGAGATATTTCAGATTTTTTCAAAATGTTTTTTATTTGGAAAATGCTAATTTAACCAATCAGATCAACATAGTGCCAAGATGAGAAAACAACTTGGATGAATCAGTCCCAAATTTGAATAGTGACATGATGTAGACAGACAACACCAGAACACAAACCTCTGTAGGGAAGATGAGTCCTGCTCGATCCTCAGGAAGTCCCCCCAGGTACAAGGTGTCATCCAGGTCCAGGATCTCGTTGTCTCCCGGGGCCGTGTACGCCGTTCTCAGACTGTTCACCGAGATAGTTCCTGAATACATCAAAGCATCCTTAGAAATTACTCTGACCGTGAGCACGAACATCCTCATCGCAATCATCAATGTCATCACCACCGCCATTACAACGGCCATCATCATCATCATCATCATTCTTTCTCCTCTTCCTGCTCTTCTCCTTGTCATCACCCACACATCGCTGTTATAATCAGAGGCAATTGAAAACCACACATGCCTCAGTTGTCACGTAGGGCCTTTGAAGCTAGGGTGGACGGTCATTTTATGGTGTTAAGAGGAAAATTTCAGTAATAAGCTTTCAGGATATTGTGAATTCAGGGGTCTGGGGTGTAGATAAACTTCTGTAGCACATGATGTCTGTTTCCTGGCTGTATAAAATGTCACTTACTATGGGAGATTTAGCCCAGTTGGAGGGATTTGAGATAAAATCAGGTAAAATAGCCACATAAAAGCCAACAAAGGAATACACAGGCCAATCAGAAGAAATCAGGTTTTGATTTGTGTCTTTTTTTAGTGCATTTAGCCAACACCCATCCCCCCATTTCATACAAAAATGGGTGGAACTACAACAAAGAGTTGTTTCCCTTCTTTGCCTCTTCTAGTCTTCTGCCAACTCCAGCAGGTTTAAAAGTTCCACGTTTGATGTTTGTCACAAATAAATCATTAATTTGCTTATTTTTAGACATTAATACAATTAAAATATTCCAACAAGACCCCGTTGAGAACACTGTCAGCCTCTTCCGAGGGTTTTCAGAGTATAATTAATGGAGGTGGAACAATAATGATATAAAGACCAGGCAAAGAACAACATAAGAGCAGGCCTATTGAGGAGAGCTGTGGGTCTACCTGAGCGTCCGTCTCTCTGGAAGTCAACGTGATACCACTCTCCATCGTTCACCTTTCTGTCAATGGCCTTCGTCTTTGTGGTCCCTGACCCCATGTCCAGCAGCAGGTACAGGTGTCCATCCAGCATTTCAATGGCAAAAAAATCCACCTGCATGTTTGACACGTATCAGTATTCTGGGAACAGGACTTTGTTCAGTTTGACATTTAAGAATCATTCCCTTAAGAATGTGTTTTATAGAGATAAAAGGACTCTCGGCAGCGTATACAGGCATCAAATAAAACTAAAAAGTAATTCCAAATCGAATATTTTTGCTACCTCTAAATACTGTTTGTTCTTGTTTTAATTGGCTTTTACAAACGTTTGCGGAGTACACTCAGCAGTGTTTGGGGTCACGAGTCTTTTTAATTGTATGGATCAAGAGCAAAAATGTTTACAAATAACTGGTATAGAGTAATAATTATCAGACAGAGTCTAGGTTTTCTCAGTAAAAGGTGATGAAAGGATAAATATTCAGCACATTTATAAACGTTTCAGTGAACAGAAAGAAAAAACAGTGTTTTTATTTTTGATAAGAGGAGAAATAAAATTAGAAGTCATGAATTTTGATTAGTTATTTGTGTTTGATCATATATCTCAGACTAAATAAAGAAGTGAGAGATGGTCTGTTCTTCCGTGCCACTGTTCCATTAGTATGTGTTTTCATTATGACTTCTCGACACCTGAGGATTGGATTTAGACACTCGTGTCTCACCTTGTTAACAAAACTTTAACCAGACAGAAGTGGTTTGCTCCACCATCAGAATGTATCTCTTTATTAAAACTTTATTGACATTTAAAACTAAATATTTTGTACTTTTCAGCAAAATAATAATAATAATAATAATAACAATAATAATAATAATAATAATAATAATAATAATAATAATAATAATAATAATAATAATAATAATAATAATTTAGATCAGCAAATGTATCCTTACAAAAATAATAAAACAAGACAACCTAAAATAAACTCAAAAGTAAAACAAAGTCAAAAAAAGTAGTTTGATCATTTTGGCTTAATTTATGTAATGGATGTGTTATTAAGGGGCGATGGAGGCACAGGAGTTAAGTGCTCGCCCCGTAATTGGAAGGTTGCAGGTTCGAGCCCCGCTCAGTCTGTCGTCATGTCCTTGGGCAAGACACTTAACCCACCTTGCCTGCTGGTGGTGGTCGGAGGAACCGAAGGTGTCTGTGAATGGCAGACTCACTTCTGCCAGTGTGCCCCAGGTCATCACCACCAGGGTGTGTGAATGTGTGTGTGTGAATGTGTGAATGACTGATTGTGTTGTAAAGTACCTTGGGGGGTTCCAGGACTCTAGAAGGTGCTGTATCAAATGCAGGCCATTTACCATTAACAGCTAAACAAAAGTGTAACCAGCACGTTACTGTTCTTAATACAGAAAGTAAATTATAGCCTAGAAATCTAGACAAACCGTAACCAAATCAAAATGATTTTGCTCTGCAGGTTGGTCTAACCACACTCCATTAGAGCCTCAGCACATCCAGGGGCGTCGGACTGGGGGGGAAAGGGTACCGTTTACCCAGGGCCCACTGCAGGGAGGGGCCCTGAGACAGCTTTGAATAAAAATGTTTTATTGTTGTTGTTTTTTTCCCCCAACTTACTTAATGTCTTAATAAATTTCCCTTTACCTGGATAAAGAGGTTAAGAAACAGAATTTCGCCTTAAAAATAATAACTGAATAATCTCTGAGGCATCTATCACCCCTTAAAAATGTGCAAAGTGGTTTAGTCCACACCAGCGGCCAGGGGCTGCCCGGCTGCATGTGCTAATGAGACATCGCAGATGCCGACAGCCAGAGCTGGAGGCAGGAGAGTCAGTCATGTCTTTTCCCAAGAAAGGGAAATCTGGCTTCCAGAAAAGAAAAGAAAAGAAAAGAAGGAGAAGGAGGAAAAGTTAATTGAACAGAAGCAAGTAGAAGGAAGGTGAGCAGCAGCAGCAGAACACAGTTTTAGCTGATATTAGCTAGCTCTCAGAAGCTGCATTCATGTTAGGTGTTCAGTGTTAAACACCTTTAGTTTCACCATCAAGATCAAATATAAATTAATTAGTGTTATCAGTGAAAACACTAATTTTAGGGATAAGCCGGATACTCATTTCAGACGAGTATCCGGTACGGATAACGCATTTTTGATGAATACGAGCATGAAACTAGTAAAACGAGTCATTCTCTGTAATCGTGCTGAAGGAAAATCTTCATTGGGTAACTGACTGTCTTCACGCTCTGTGATTGGCCAGTCACATAGAGCGCCCGCCCCTCCCTACTTACAAAACTCTAGCCGACCGGGAGCTCAGTCCGGCCGGCTCATCCACGCACACACACAGACAGTAACGGATCGCGCTGTGATGGCTTCACTGTTGCTCACGTTTCTTCAGTTTTCCCTAGGTTTTCTTCAGCTCGCCTCGTTTTCGGTTGAATATTTAAAGTTACTTTTTTCGTAACTGACATGGTGCATTTGACAAGACAGAGCTGACGTGCTGTTGTCACTACCTCCGCTCCGGTGGGGTTTTTAATTTTTTCTCTCTCTCTCTCTCTCTCTCTCTCTCTCTCTCTCTCTCTCTCTCTCTCTCTCTCACACACACTCACACACACACACACATTAATCAACATTTCTTTGTTAAACTTTGTGTGGGAAAATGCCAAGAACGTTAAGAAAAAAAATCAGTTTAATCAAATTAAAATAAAAAAAATATATAAAGTTGTGTCTGGTTCTAGCATTTCATATTTCCTAGTTCCTACTGCATGGGTTCAGATGTATTAATCCATGCACTCAAATATTAATGTTCTGATTTTATTGAAACACTTTTTCTGTAATAGTTTCTTTACTATTGTGATCAAAAATATTTAATCTCACTTCTGAGGCTGCTCTGTAAATAGTTTTCAAATAAACAATACACATAGCAACTTCTGATCAATCCATATAAATTTCAGACTTAAAATAATACATTGATGTAAACCATGTCCACTTCCGGTTAAACCACGCCCACTTCCGGGTTATGCCACGCCCATTCCGAGTACAGATACAGATAGTGGTGTACTCGCTCATCCCTAATATATATATGTATATATATATATATATATATATATATATATATATATATATATATATATATATATATATATATATATTAAAATCAGAATTATTATCGCGGGCGGCCGCCGCCAATTAATTCGCGGACCTCGCAGTAAAAACAGGTTCACTCTGTGTGGATATTTCAGCTCCTTCCCAGTCATGGACCAGGACAAACTTGGTATCGATGGATTCGTGGTAATCTCAGGAATGAGAAGCTGCCACTGTTTTTCGTATAGCATGACGACACTGGTGTTAGAGGATTGTTATTGACTTGGTTAGATATTTTAAGCCTATTTTAAATTTCTTTATATTTGATCTTGAAAACGGACAACCTTATAATTTGGCTGATAATGCAGGGATTATAAAATTTAGAGTGCATTACATTCACAGAGAGAACCTGGTTTATTTCATGTCATATGTATTTAATATATCAATACATATAAGTATTAGCAAAGCTTAACATCATGAACCATGACAGACATGACTGAAGAGCAGATGAAGACATCATGCCAGGCACTGATGAGAAAATATTACAAGGATCTCACAGCTGAATTTGAGAATGAGATGCTACACCTGAGAACAATATATGGTGCCACATTTCCACACATTCGGTCTCCTCTTGAGCTGCTTAATGCCATACAGGATGCAATTACAGAGCATTTTTGGAGAAGTTTGTATTGGACTGAGGATTTTTTGCACACTGCCTGTGACTGTTGCTGGGGGTGAACGGGCTTTTAGCAAACTGAAACTGGTGAAAAATTATTTGAGATCAACAATGTCCCAGGATAGACTGAACAGCCTAGTTCTTTTTTCTATTGAAAGCCAATTAGCCAAAGGATTGGACTTTAAAGATCTCATAAGTGATTTTGCTAACATGAAGACCTGTCAGTGGGCATTTACAGGAAAATAAATTCCAGGATTTTTGTTTGAACACATTGTTGGCAAATAAAAATAATTATATGTGAAGTCTTGGCATTTCACTTTTATTATGCTGGCATTTGTATTTGCTCAATATAGAGGTTAAACTAAGATCATATTTATTATCTTGTCTTATAGCATGACAAAAAATGTGTCAGAGAGATATTAAGTAATTGAGCATGGGGGCCCACCTAGAAGACTTGTACCTAGGGCCCAGAATTTGGTGCTACGCCCCTGAGCACATCACCCTATTGACTGATGTCTGTAGCAGTGAGTACGTCACGTTGTCCAATAGCATGCAGAGACAGTTCGAAAGAAAGCATCAGATTCTGCCCAACGACTCAGCTCTGTTTATGGGTCGTGGCCAGAATATATAGTCACATAGACGAGGATGGCTTGCCACGGTAGTAAATTAGACTTTTGTTGAGATGTTGGAAATGTTTTAGAAATAGAAGTTATTTTATTTATTCTGAATAATTGGATATTTTAAGACTTCTTGACTATATGATGGTTCTTTTAACAACCCTTTTCTCCATTAAATAATCCATAGGACTGTAATCAAATGGTTGATATTTGGTTCACCATAGGCTTGTTTTTTCTGTGAAATATTAAAGTCATCTTAAATTGCAAATGGATGCAATGTAAAATAATGTCTAATAGATACATTATTCTGTCTATGGTAAAGATGTTTCCATTTATTTTGATGCAGATTTTAATAAAAAAAACACCTCAGAAACCTCTTATGAAAGGCCATAACAGAAAACTTCTCTTATTTTACTTTAAGTGTTAACTGAATGTTTTTTCACTGTGCTTGTTTATAGTTTTGACATTTTAATGATTTGAAAAACCTGTTAAAAAGCACCTGAAACATAACATTTGGGTTGCCCATTTTCATGGATGGACAAAAAAAAAAAAGGTTTTGGGCAGAACATCTAGTAGGGCAGCAGAAGCTCAGGAGGTAGAGCAAGTTGTCCAGTTATTGGAAGGTTGCAGGTTCGATCCCAGCTCAGAATAGAGAATGCCCATTGTATGATTTATTATCATATGATTGTTCAATAAAACAATGTTGATTTTACAGTTCTTCATCAAGCTGACGCAGTGATAGCTTGCTCCTGTTGTATTGTTGTTTGTCCCTTTTCTGAAGGTCTAGAAGCAGACTTGTTCATCATTGATTGGTTATTTTTGTGGATTTTTGTGAATTCTAAGTGACAGTGTCAGGATTTCTAAATGATTTCTCAGTAAAGGATCTCTTTAAAGCTGTGGTCCATTGCATCAAGTTTTTAAGAAAAGGAGGAGATTTTGAAACAGCTATAGCCCCCCGGAAGGAGTTAAAAGCCAAGCTTCATACCACACACCCTCATAGTCTTATAGCACTAACAAACAAGTAATGTTTTCAATATGTTCCTGCACAGACACACCTCATTCTAACAGCTGAATTATTTCTTCAGCCTTCATTTGGTTCTGCAGGAGCTACTAGTCTCTCATTTTGTTCAAATCTGCAGTGTTCAAGAACAGAAACACCTAAATCCATCAGAAATCCGGCACTAGGGATGGTGGCACCACCCTGGTAACGCTACAACAGTCTAAATCAACAGTCTGAGGTAGCATGAAGCCTAATCTATACCAACTTTATATCACAGAACAGGCTCAGATAGTCAAATGTAAGCATTTTAAGTTATTTTAAACATTTTAAATGGTGTACCCCAGTTTTAACAATTATTTTCCTAAAACATTTGTTTACATTTATTTCTCACTTTGATGGTAGGAGGGGTGCGTGGATCCTTGCGTTGTAGTTGTCTGGGTTTTCCGTGGCTGAAAAGCATCAGTCCGTTGGGTTCTGTGGTCCTGAAGTCAAATGAGATGGATCCCGCCTTCTTTGCCGTCCACTTGCTTAGCGCTACAAATGACTCTGGGGTGTCGAAGGTCACTGGGTCTAGCGTTGCTACACTCTCGCACTTAAAGGACACCACACCACTAACCTGGAGCAGATACGGCAAAGCCAAGCATTTAGCAGTTCTAGAGTTTTAATGTATGAGTTACTAAATCACTGCAGTAAAAATCAAGGCCAAAATGACTCCTTTGTAGTTTGAAACTGAAATAAAGCCAGCTCCCAGCTGTGAATTAAGCAAAAAGATAAAAGTGTGTGACTTCTCACAAGCATAATCCTATTTCTTAAAATCCTTACAGTGTAAGGTTCATGCATGCAGCAGGAGGTACTGGTACAAAAAGTGTCTATGTTCTGTAAGAGGATAATGTAATAATGCACAATCTAATCAAATTGTACAAGTTGTTCAAAGCTGAATACCTTCATCTTTGGGCTTCCCTGTTTAGCCAGTCTAGACAGCTCCAACCGCACATCGTTGTTCTTGTACACCACCTTCAGACAGGAAAGGAAAAAATAACACTCAAACTCATTTATTTTTAACAAAAGAGAGCTTTTAAATGAGCTTGTTATTGTTGGGAACAAGAAGCAGTGAAAAAGCGTTTTCACATTGAAAATAATAAAGATGCATAGACCAAACATTTTATTTACCAAAGATCTTTTTTTTTTAAATTTTTTATTGTTTTATCTTCGTTTATTTCATTCAAATTAAAAACAAATAAAACATATAAACAATAAGAAATACATAACAAAAAATCAAATTTGAACGAAAAGGAGCAGAATGAAGAAAAACATCTTGTAATTTCTGCCTCCTTTTCCATTAGAAATAATCAATTTATATATAATTACCATTGGTCGACACGCATACAGATTCATTTTAAAAATTTTCCTGTTCTATATTCCAGTGTGATCATGATCATTGATTTAATTTACATTTTCATAATTATTTAGTACACTCAATTTGGTACATTATTTGAATATATCAAATGACAGAGTTTTTTAAATTTCCCTTTTAAGGTTATTCCATAATTTAACACCATTTACAGATATATTCCACTCCTTAATTTTAGTTCTAAATCTGGGTTTTATAAACACATCAGTTTCTTTCAGCATGTAATACTAGTTCTCTTTTCAAATATCCCCTGAATGTTTGTTGGCAGAGTACCTAGCTTTATACATGGTTTGTAAGATTTTCCAGTGTTTTATATCATGAAATTTCAGTAATTTATATTTAATAAACAATGGGTTCGATGGTTCTCTACAGCCACTATAATTGATGATTCTCAGAGCTCTTTTCTGTCAAATAAATAAGGGTTGTGTATAGAGGTGGGAAAAATGATCGATTCTAAGATGCATCGCGATTCAGCCGTGCATGATTCTGCATCGACGCAGCAATGTGACATAATGAGATTTTCTCCCTGTGTCTATGTTCTGGACGCGTGAGGACAATAAAGTTTTGAGGTTTTACAACTACTTCCGGGGGCAGAGTTGCAATGACATGCGCACTGCATTGCCCTAGCGCCAGTTTCAAACAGAAATGGCGGACAGGGATACAGGGTGAACATTACCCAGATGTACCTGTTACATTTAAATCAGATGTCTGGGCTCATTTCGGTTTTGGGATCCTGGATGTGAAAGAATCACTTAACACAGTATTTGTTTACTACTTTTAAGTTCAGTAGTATTCTATCTTAAAGCTGCTCTACCAAAAACATTATTTCTTATATTATTTAAGTAATTATAGACAGCACACTTTAAAAATTGTTGCTCACTATAGGGAATAGATGTATGTTCTGTTTTTCAGGGATATCGAAATAAAAAATAAATTGAAAACTATTCTACTGCTTTTATGTTAGTAATGAAACATTCTGTGAAGAATCGTGATGCATTTCAGACTCAAATCGAATCTTCAGGAAGATAATCGGAATCGGATCGAATCGTGAGGCAGGTAGAGATGCACACCACTAGTTGTGTATAGTTTTTGTATGTTGCTCCCCAGATTTCTACACAATAAGTCAAGTATGGAACAATCTGTGAATTGTACAATGCCAACAAACCAGAATTAGTCAGTAAAAACTTGACTCTATGTAATACTCCTAAGGATTTGGCAATTTTACCTTTTATGTAACTAATATGGGATTTCCATGACAAATCTTCATCAATAAGAACTCCAAGAAATTTAGTTTCTTTTGCTCTTTGAATTGCAATCCCATCTATTTCCAAAGACACATCACTGTTCTTTTTTATCATTAAACAGTATAAAATTTGTTTTATTAAGATTCAGTGTCAATCTAGTTATATCAAACCAGTTTTTAATTTTAATCAGTTCATCATTTATCACTTCAGCCACCTCCTCAATATTTGATCCTGAGTAAAACAGTGTTGTATCATCTGCAAATAGAATGGTTCGAGTGTCTTAGATACATTTACCAAGTCGTTAATAAACAAAATGAACAGTTTTAGTCTGAGGACCAACCCTTGTGGCACTCCACAATTAATTTAACATAGTTTTGATTTATGGTCCTTTATCTGAACAAACTGTTTCATTTTTTCTAAATAAGTTTTAACTCATTGATGAGCCACACTTTTTTTTCATTTTTCACATTTTTTTTCGATGAATTTATCCATACAAATACTTTTTCCAATATTTTAGAAAACGGTGGAAGCAGTGACACCGGCCTGTAATTATTGAAACTATGTTTATCACCACTCTTGTACAAAGGAATGACTTTTGGTGCTTTCATTGTGTCAGGAAAATTTCCAGTAAAAAGTGATAGATTACAAATGTAAGTGAATGGTTCAATGAAAGATTCTATGATGGTTTTAACAGTTATCATGTCCAGGTCCTGAAAATCGGTTGTTCGTTTGTTTCCACAGTTTTTTACAATGTTTTGCATTTCTTCTTTGTCTACTTTGTCAAGGACAATAGTGTTGGCAGTACTAATCATTGTGGTCAATTTATCTTCTATTATTGGTTTGTTCTCCAGCAAACTCCTACCTACATTTACAAAAAAAAATCATTAAACTCATCAGTGATTTCTTTATCATCATATCATTTTTTTCCTTGACAAAGTGATTTGGAATACTGGATTTTGTTTTCTCTCTATTAGTCACACTGTTTATTATTCCCCAAGTAGCTTTTGTGTTATTTTTATTCTGATTCAATAGATGACCAAAATAATCTTTTTTTTGCTTCCTAATTATTGTTACCAATTTATTTTTATATTTTAATATCTATCTTCTGCTTCCCTTGTTTGCAATTTAAAAAAACTCCTATGTAAATTATTCTTTTTTGCACACGCATTCCTTAATCCCTTAGTCATCCAAGGTCGATTTCCCCTTTTACCTGTAGATTTGATTAATTTGCAGTTATCATTATATGACTTCAACAGTATTTTTATGAAGGATGTGTATGTATCTTTCAAAGAATGAAAGTTTTATTTATTTTATTTTCTATTCAAAAGTTTAATCCAAAAGCAGAAACCTTAAAAGCCACGAGACACTTGATGCTCATCTTTTGAGTCATCCTTACTGAGCAAGCCACATCTTTCAGCACCTTTTAAATTGTTTTAATCTTATTTGCTCTTCTCTCTGACACAGCCTGCCTTATAACTGTGCAGCATTAGTGCAAAGGGTCTGTGCTGAGCATCTTGATGCCGAGAGACACACAGGCTCTTCTTTAATAAACTAGACCTGCTTGTGTAACTTTTGAGCAACACCAGACCTCTGCAATGGCATTTCACTTCTATTTTCTCATTTCTAGCTTGGTATTTTAGTTTGTGAGTGAAATAAGGTAAACTGGAGATATTAACTCCTCCAAATCTGTGTTGGCATATAGCAAAGATGATCGGGCCTACAATATATCTAATGCACACAATTGCTACAGCCGTGACTGTTCATGCATGTGTTTCACAGCATACGTCTTAATTTGCTCACACAGATTATCATATCTTTGTATTAAATATGTAAATGTGCCAGTGAAGGGTTCACTTTGACTGTGGCAGCCTTGTTTAAACACCATCAGTCTTAATGAAGCAACACAGAGTGCATTCACCACTGATACAGATAGCTCTCTGTTTGGCACATCATCTGTCGGCTTGTTAGCTTGTTTGTTTATGACTCTGTGTGAATCCGTGTGAGTGAAAGGGGGAACTCAGTCAGGGTGTGTGTTCAGCGAGTGCAAGGATGCATACATTGAAAGTGCTTTGTCTTCAAAGGTGTTTTATTTGATCAATTTCAGGACCAGTGTTTTATTGGGAATATTGGTGCAAATTTCCTCACACATGAGCATCAGGATCACGTTAAGTGTGTGTATGTTTTATGTGTGTCATGTGAGTTCCTGCTGCTGCAGTGCTGTGGCCCATTTCAAGCAGAGCGGATGGATGGAGCGTCTCTGTGGCGTAGCTAATTAGCATGTTAGTGCTCAGCGCTGTATCTTCTCCCTCAACGACACTCATCACTGATTCCGTCTGATGCTGGATGGGTTGTGTGTGTCTGGGACTTTGTGTGAGTCTGCAAAATGGCAGAATTTATGTGTGTGTGTAATATAAAATACTGTGTGTAAGTTTCAATGCGAAATAAAAAAAATACATTAGGGGAAAAACGAGGCGGATTGGTGTTGAAGACAATAAAAATCAATGTTCATCAATTTTAAGCTATACTGTGCACTTTTAAATGTGCAGGTGCCTTTGTGTTATTTAGTGTGCATCACACCTCTTTCAGACAGCCCATGAAGTTGTTGCTGACAGGAGAACCAGGCAGGTCAGCAGTGCTGGGACTCCCTCCCACGTAGAAGAAGTCATCAGAGCCCAGCATGGTGTAGTCTTCTTGCGTGTAGCCCGTTGTGGTCAGGATTCCGTCCACGGAGATCGTCACCTACACAACAAAGCACAGGGAAAGGACACGCTATACACTCACACCAAAGGCAGCGCTAAGCGGTAGCTATGCGCTGACCAGCCAAATTAGCCCCCGTTACTCTAGTAACCAATGTATATGCAATCTGTTGAGAGAGGACCAGATTGGTTTGGGGAAATGAGATGTGGTGCTGTTTGTGGAAACTTGATTTTGTGTCATTGGATCAGTGCTGACTGTGAAATGTAACTGAATAGTGCTGATTGTTGCTGTTAGTGCTGGGACCAGATATACGCTTCTAGACAATGCCAGTCCATTTCACTCATTCTCCCTGCAACTTGTAACACTCTCAGCGTTCCCATCTACCCCCTGTGCACTCTGGGGGTCAAACTGTGTGGTTTGGCGTCTTTAGCAGTAAATGGCAGTCAGTTTATTACACAGAATGGTGACTAGATCCAGTGCATGATTAATTTGGATTTGCTGAAACTCAAAGCTTCAGAGCATCCAATGCTGGCTCGTGACTCCAACATGCAGTTCAGAAAATTGGAATTGCATACTCCTCACATTGCGTAAAACTGATTAAAGCATCCTGGGTTTTGCAACTTCAACTAAAAATAGCCTTGATTAAAACTAGAACTGAATCGCAGCCTTCTAGATGCTTTTCAGATAAGGTTAACAAACAAGCAATTTGATTTACTTCCTGGTATATAAACATCCCTTCCTTAAAGACCAAGTTCACTTATTTTTTAATTAGTTTTTTTCTCTAGTATAAATAAATGCCTTGTGATTTCATCTCTGAGGGAAAAAAACTCTGGTTCTCCTGTTTCAGGAAGTAGAAGTAGAAGTGAAGCAGAGGTGAGCAGAACAAGTTCAGGATTTGGAGTCTTATTTCCTGATATTTGGACATCTCGTCTCCAGTTGGCTAACAGCAATACGACTCTACCACTGACTCTGTTTGCTCTGCAACGTTGATGTTTTATCTCCAGAAATAACACACACCTGGAGGAGTTCTGCTGTGTGGAGGAGTTGCTAATGCTAACAGCTAGCTTCTACTAGAAGAGATGCCCTCTGCTGTTTCCTGGACGTTAAACCAACGACAACCTTCCCCGTCGCAAGTCAAAATGGGTGAGTCCATGGGTGTTAATTTTACGGTGTGGCTTTTCTAATCCAAGCATTTCCTCATTTATTTTCTATCAGTGGCTAAGGTGGTGACAGATCATATTTCAAAGATAGCAACTTTCTCGGTGAACTTGGTCTTTAAACTTTACCTATAGTGGTATGTTTCATTGGATGATCTCATTTTGCTGCCTGCTGTCCTCCATAGGGGCTTTCAGCTGTCACACGGAAGTTACAACTCAGATCTTTTACTGACCAGGTTGGACTGCTCATAAACACAATTCTCCCGCTACGATACCGTTCCCTCTCACTGACAGAACTTAGCATTGCCAGGCCAACATGCCCAGCCAGGCAAGTGTTAGTTAGGTCTTCACAGGCATCTTCGTGCAATACAGTTAGTGTTAGTACTGTTTATCTGTTAGTAGTGGTTAGTTGTTGCACTGTTGGCAGCCAGAGTGGTGTTGCTTGTGTCAGGCCAAGCTGTGCTGGGTCACTCAGAAAAGGGTCAATGATGTTAATGCTGTTAGTAGTTATGGTATGCTATTGTGTTGTTAGGGTGATGATGGTGTTAGTAAGTTTGTGGTCTGAGGGGGGGGGGGGGGGGTTTGTTGGATCAGCGAGTCTAAATGAGATGACACACAGATATCGATGTGCACTCACGCACAGGTATTAGATAGACTCGATCCACGCACACACACACGCACACACACACACATAAATAGATAAACATGCAGCATGTGCCGCCCTCTGCATGCAAGCACTGGCAAAGAGGACACAGTGGATAACAAAAACAAAAGAGACAGGATGAGTCAGAGGCACCATGAGGAACATGCATGACAAGAGTGTAGGACGAAGAATCGAAAAGAAGAATAAAAAAGGAAGAGGAAGAACCTCCCGGTCCACTTCATGGACCAATAAGAGAAGGGAGAGTGGTTTCTGAGTCAGGCCATGCAGGGAGGGTGGGGCTCGACATTTGCATGCATGGGAGAGATGAGCCAATCTGTGCACGCCTACATAAGTGATGGGGTGAAAAAAGGCTGTAGAAATAGTGAAGGGAAGGTTTTTTTGTTAAAAAAGGAAAGTGGTTGGCAAGGATGGGGGAGGGGGACAGGGGCTTGTTTAAGCATAAGAGATTACCAACCGCATTTTTCCCTTTATTGGTTTAGTTTTGATGTCTATGGCTCAAAAGGAAATAGACACGGGGAAAACCCAAACTAAGAAACAATTAGAATGATATCTACCGAACAATGGAGTTTGTTTACCATAGCGTGTCCAATGCCTGAGTGCTTTGTAGGAAAAGGGGGAGAAAGGAAAGCAAAAAACTGTGAACAGAACAACTTCGGGAACAAAAAAAGGAAAGCTAGAAGGCCTCTGGTGAGATTAGTAGGTTGGTTGAGTGGTTTTGCTAGGAGAAGGGCACAGGTTAGGTTAGTAGAATGAATCATTCCATGGATGGTGGTTAGTTTCACTAGCAGGTTAGTTCAGTTAGTAGTTAGGTTAGTAGTATAGACAGGCAAACGGTTGAGAAGGAGAAAAGACAGCACCTGAGTGCTAGTGATCCTCGACGCTCTTTAGTCCAGGCTCCCTTCATTCACACTCACTCTTAGTCACACACTCGACTGGAAAAGCACTCACCAAGAGCTGAAAGCAGAGCTGGTCTGGTGGTTAACCCACTGTAAACTAAGACCAAAACCTCAGGTACTACCACAGCATCCCTGCAGCTGAACAACCGTCCACTGATAGCAGCTTCTGAATTGATTATTTTCTTCCTGCGGACTTTAGTCTGCCCTTCATCATCCGCAGCAGTCTACATATTTAACCAAAGTCAGATAAAAACACTGGATCTGCCTCACATAACCAACATTCATCAGACGATTCCGTCAAATTATTCTTTCACAGCCGAATATTACTTATGATTTAACTGGAATATTTGGACTACACTGCTATTCCTTATTGCTGCTTTCTTCTGTCTTGTTTTTTTCTTTTCTTTTTAAAGAAAATAGTCTAAATATCAGAATTTCTCATATTCAAAATCAGCAACACCTTAAACTCTAGTCTCCTTATATACTTTACTGAGAAATTACACTACAAAGGATAAGGTGATGGCTGTAAAAGGAATGTTAGATCCAAGAACAGTGTAAGCAACAGTAGAATTAGTCATAACGTTAACAGGGAAACTAGTAAAGAAGTGTTAAAGAGAGCTGTGCAGTGGAGAGTGTTATAATGCAGCACAAACAGTAGGGACAGTTGTGTTTGGTTGAGCATTTCTATGCAGCTTGGAAAGTCACCTTTACAGGGAGGTAAAGCTTGATCAATATCATTGCATTTGTGCAAGGAGTACACAGCTTAATGCGTGTGATGCCCTAAATGTGCCAGGCAACCAGAATGAGTGAAATACATCAAGTACTTGATAATACAGCAGGGTCTTTTAAACACATTTCTGGGGTACTGCCCACAGATTGAGCTGTGTTTCTCACATATACAACCCTTAAAGGTTATACCTCAAAGTAAACGTGAGTAATCAGGGTTTCCAACAATATGAGAAGCATTAAGAAATAATCAACCAAACACACCTTTCCGTATTGTGCTGAGTTTCGAGAAGTCGCTGTTAAATGTTTGATAAATGCTTTTTAATAGTTGTTAAGTACAGATGTGCAGTAAGTAGAACACTCACCTTCTACAAAAAATACTCAATTTTAGAGGCTAAAACTATCACATTTCCTGTCATTTTATCAGTTTACATCCTTCCTTTTACAATATCTCCTCCTCTCTACTCGGCCAATCACTCCTCTACCTCCTGTAGTCTGGTTACCTGTCTCAGGTTGCGGGTGACTTTGACGTCGTGCCAGGCGTTGTCGTTGAACTTGCCGTTGACGGGCTCCACCAAGGCCTCGAAGGCCCCGGAGCCGAGGTTAATGACTAGGGATACAGCACCGTTCTTTAGTGCCAGGTTGACGTAGTCTGCGGACTTGCCCGTGTGCAGCATCAGGCCGTTGCGCTGCAGCGTCTTGAAGGACAGCGTGATCTCATCACTGCTAGACTGGATGGGGTCGGGCGACAAGTCGTAGCAGAAGAACTCGGAGCCCTTGAAGGTGGCAACGTATTCCTCGCGCGCTGGAGAAAAAAGGAAGAACAAATAAGTTTCAAACTGCTACACCGTCAGTGAACATTATTCTAATGATCAGTTCATTATCTAGGCTATAATGCCTCTTCCCACACTGCTCCTCACAAACAGCTCAGAGATGAAAATGGTGGGTGTTCATCAGAGCCAGTCGAGTAAAACAAATCTCAGCTGGCTGGTTAAATTTGATTCCAACGTTCAGTACAAAAACATATTTTCTAGGATGCTGAAAATGCTGTTATCGTCAAGCAAAGCCCCACTGATGCCAGCACTTGGAAGACACACTTCCTTCAATACCTTTAATCGCACCGTGGAGTGGTGGGTAAACAAGCTTTGATCAGTCATGTGGGTTAGAGATTAAACAGTGAGGATATGAGAGAGACAGTCATGAGTGTGGAGCAATCCAAACTCGTTATGAAACCTGCCACCCTCTCTTTTGAGAGAACAGCTGTGCTGGCAGTCTAAAGAGATGTGGTCTTGTTTGACAACGTGGCTCATTTCACGCAAAAGAATAAAAGCAGGCACAACGCACGTGTCTGTGGAAGGATGTGCGGTAGCGGAGAAAGTTAGATGGAGTTCAAGGAACGCAGCAAAGAATGTCAATGAGGATGGAGAACAGCAGCCTGTAAGCATCATGGCAGCCAAAGCAGGCAGAACCAGCCAATAAGAATTGAGAAGAACGGGCATTCGGCCAATAGCGACTTACCTTGCACAGTCTTTGTGACCCCCAAGGACACTAGACCAAGGTTTTGCAATTCATCATACTTAAGCTCACATTTACTTATCTGCTCTCACACCTACTCACACATCAGTGCACAACCGGCAGAGGAACAAATATGCACACCTACACACAAATCTGCGTGAAAAAAGAAGCAGCTCGTACCATTACGCTGGCATAAACAAGCAGGGACGACATTATCTGTCTCCTTCACAGCACACCCTCCACCCCCTTCCTTTGCAACCACTTCCGTGTCCTCCTCAACACGATCCCTATATCTCTCGCACCTCCATTCTGGCCTCAAGCCACCTCTCCTCCGCACATTTCCCTTTTTGTTTTTCCTCCCATATATTTTTTGCTCTGAGGAGCCTCTGGCATAACCAACATCTTATAGTTTAATAACGAGGAGAACAGATGAGCATTTAGCACACTCCAGGTGAGGCTGGAGAAAAGACAGACATTCGGTGAGGAACTGCTGGAGAGTAGAGGGGCGAAAAGATTGCCACGTAATGAATAGAGTGAAGTGTAATAGGTTATTAAGGTAGCGAGAGGCAGAAAGAGAGGAGTGTTGAAATGGAATTGGCTGCACTTGAGTGAGTATAACACAAAGGGAATAATGAGAAGGAAAAAGTGAGAATATATCACAATTCAAAGGCCAATTGTGGCAAATTGTCTTGCTTTACTTCTGCTGCATGAAAAAGACGCCAAAGTGTGAACGCCAATATACGAGTGAGAAACAACACGTTGTTTGCCAGCATGTGTGCGAGTTCCTCCAGTGTGTGATTCCTTCCCTCCCAGCATGTTAATTAAGAGTGTGTGTGTGTGTGTGTGTGTGTGTGTGTGTGTGTGTCTGAGTGTGCATAGCTGCAGAAAGAAAACATTGTGTGCATGCATTCGGGCATTTGAAAGTGTGTGTGTGTGTGTGTGTGTGTGTGTGTGTGTGTGTGTGTGTGTGTGTGTGTGTGTGTGTGTGTGTGCACGGAAGGACTATATGTTATTTTATTTGTGCAGGAAATGTGTGTGAGTGTGTGTGGGTGCTGGTCTCTGTAAATATTGGTGTATTGCTGTCAGAAAAGCTATTACCAACTCAGGGCCTTGGGCTAGTCTTTACTGAGAGGAGGAGGGAGGAGGGGGGAGACCCACACAAACACAGGCGGAAAACACAACCGCAAATGTTAACCCAATCACACATATTCACTGACACACACATGTAGATGAGGTGCTGGAGAGAAGAAAAAAAGGGGGTGGCTTGGTCACAGTGAGAATACACACGGGCGTCCAGCAGCATTCAAGCGGTAATTTACGGAGGTGCCATTAGGTTTCAGTGTGGTACTTCACCATTCTGTTGTTAATTTACAGAGACGTCATTAGACCAGACAGGAGAACATAAAGCATCGCTGCATCGATCTGGAAGCTCTGGCCCGCAAACACTCACTCCATGTTCTATTGCATCACACACACAAATTGGACAGAAAATACATATGTGGGAGACACAAAAGAAGGCCACGCACTGTTATGCTCCTTAAGCACAATGAGGCACGCTGGCTGTGAACGGGGCAGGTTGGAGTGGATCTGTTGTGGCTCAGATTAATGGAGTGAGTCAGTATTAGCTCAGAGTAAACACTGAGGCAGACGCTGACATACACACCACATGTCACACTTCATCCTGTGGAAAGTGCTGTCCATCAAAGACCAGGGAGTCGGAGAAGGCAGGAGGACAGTAGACCAAACAGAGATGCTTCAATAAATGGAAGGTTTTTTTTTAATAACATTTGCTCATTTGAATTAGATTTTTACTCTGCTGTTGGTTTCCAGTGGTGTGTGGTGGGACCTATGGTCTGTCTGGGTTTTTTTTATTTTATTTTCTTTGTCTCTTGCAAGTCAGATCGTCATCTGATTAAATTTAGTTAACCAAATAAAGGAGCATAAATAAATCAGACTCTAACAAGGTTACTGTCTGCCAATAAGATTTTACTCTAAAGCAGTGGTTCCCAAACTTATTTAGCCGCGCACCCCCTTCTATGTCCCGACCATGTCGACGCACCCCCCCCCCCCCCCCCAGCGCCCACATCGGGGCATGGCTCTATATATATATATATATATATATATATATATATATATAATCAGATGTCAAGCTAAACAGAGAGGGTTAAAAAATTCCCCATCACTTTCATTTTTTAAATAGTAATTAATAAACATTCGATACCATTACAATTTCCTTTGATTTCATTTTAAATAAATATTTAGAGTGCCCAGGTAGCACATAAACAATGCAATTTAACGGTTTTCTTAAAGTAGGAACGTTTAACCTGTGCGGCCAGAGCGCTCTCCTTCCTTCTGCTCTGCGTAAACCTGAGCTGATCACCTACTTGTGCGTAATCAAATGTCAATAGGGGACAAGATATAGCCATGATGTTCACTTTTACCTCAGACCGACTTATTGCTGTTTTATGGTGTGGCTGAATCTGCGATCCGCTGTCATGCGGACTGGAATAATAAATGCTGCACAGGACTTGTGGTCAGGTTCATGAGGAGTCACTGGCTGGACCCGACTCATCCCAGAAGCTAATGTCTTAATTTGACCTTGAATGAAAAATAACCTCTTAAAAGTTTTTATCACGGTGGAGGCAGCGTTCATTTCTGCCTTCAGTCTGACGGCGCGCTGGAGTTAAAGCAGCGTGTGCGCTTATTGAAGCTGTGTGAGTGTGTGCGCGCGCACGCGCGCGCGGTACAGCCGCTTAAGTCACCGCGTCTCGCGCTATTTAAACCAGTGTTGTAAAATGACTTCTGCCCAGCCCAGATGTGCTCACTTGTGCACCCGTGAGCCGTGGTTCAGCCAGAACGCGTCTGACCTCTGACAGACGCACTCTGAACTTCAGATCTTCAGCGCGCTGTTAATAGCCTGAATGGGAATCATTTCTTGTTATTTTGTTACATCCACAATTTTCTGTGTGTGAGGTTTACAACGTCAGAACATCTGCATGAGACAGGTGTTAATTACAATCTGCCAGAATGACTCGCCACCTTCAGATTTCTCCAACACCGTTAAAAATGATCAAATACGGAACATATCGGCGTGCGCAGGCCAGAGCGCTGAAGCTCGGCGCATTATTATTATTATGAAGTTAGGGCACATGTGGAGGACACGCACGCGCGCGACGGAACATATCGGCGTGCGCAGGCCATGTGCTGAAGCTCAGCGCATTGTTATTATGAAGCTAGGGCACATGAGGAGGACGCCCACGCATGCAAAAATATACTTATTTTCAATTACATTTATTGTGCCCACTTACTTTTTCTTAGGCCCACCCACAAATGAGTTTCTACAATAACGGTGACATATGACAGACTTCTCTGAGCTCCGCAGCCATTACACTTTTCACCTCGCGCACCCCCTAGCGGCAGCTCGCGCACCCCCAGGGGTGCGCGCACCACACTTTGGGAATCCCTGCTCTAAAGCATTTAACTGCTGCTTTTTGGTTGTTTGACCATATTAGTTTATGTTTATTACTGAGTCGAGTTAAAAATGAAAAGACGCAAAGAGAAAATTAGAGTGGTAATGAATCTATATGTTGTCTGATTGGTGCCATCTTACACTTTTTCTTATTTCAAGCTTGTTATTTCTAAAAAAAAAAGTCCATCCTCTGTTTCACTATGTGCTTTGTAGAGTTATGAATATGCCATTTCTGCCCTTAACAGCTGCCCTTTGACACAGTGACAGTGTGCATAAATTGCCAAGGTCGTGCGCTTGCTTCTGATGTTTACAATCCAGCAAAGAAGACAGAAGAAGGATGAAGAACGCTTTTCATTAGTTAATCAAAGAACTTTATTTCTAATAAAGCTAATCAAAACAACTGTTGGTCAATAATAATCAGGTGACTGATCTGTGATTTCACACAGATCAGTCCTAAGAAGTGAACACCTTTTTACAGTAATAAAGGTCAAACTTAATAATTGATTAGTAATAGTTGGCTGATTAAGTTAAACTGTGTTGGGAGAAAAAAATAAGTTGTAACTTTTCTCTCAGAGCTGCATTTATCAGGTTGCCTGAGTAACGAGTCTGGCTGTGAGTCTCCGAGTACTTCACACAACCTTGAGATAAATTATCTTTAATACACACCGCTCTGTGCAGAAGTAATGACCCATCACATATTTCTTTATGTGATGCCTCCATGGCCTATATTTTTGTAATTTTTTGGTCCTGGCCAAGGTTTCTCAGTGTTTTTCTCTGGACTCTGGCTGATTTTTCATTCATATGTTAGTCCACTATCTGACCCTTATCCTAAGGAATGATTTCATACTATTTGTTTGCTGAGTCACTTCAGTCAAGCATAAAAAAACAACTCAGCGAATAACCAGTTCTTGAAATCCACATTAGCTACTTTGTTCCCTCAGTTTCTCATATTTAGCTTCCAAGTTGCAAATATTTTCAAGGCTGTCTGAATGTTTTTAAAGGTTTTGTTTTTACTTTGGTTGTATTTTCACTCAGCACCTGCCCATTTTTAGATGTCAAAGAGAGTTTGTTTTTGGCAGAAGGAACAACTTACCCAGCTGCTCGTCATAGAGATCAAATTTGTTCTCATATAAAGTGTTTAGCTTAATATAAAAAAACAAACAAAAAAGGCTTAGAATCACAAGAGTTGCGCAGATTGCTCAACTGCAATTGCAAGAACGTCTGGCTGCTTGCGTGCAGAGTACAGAGGGTGGTTGAAAATCTTTGCAAAGTACTTTAAAGGCTGTAGTGACTGCCTGCATAAATAAACTATTACAAAACTAACAAGACAAAAATTAAAAGAGAAACCAGAAGAAACCGATTAAGGAATATATCAGAAACCAATACAAATGATATAAATGATGTACTAAGGTTCCAGAATGAACAGGAACAAGGACATTTAGAAAAGACTGGCATTAGACCTTGAATGTTGCCATTAAACCACTGCCTTCATGAATAAAGCAATCTGATAGGACCAGCTGCAACTGTACCCCCCTCTCTTCAAATAATCAAACACACGTGGGCTTTTCCTGTGTGTTTGGGCACATATGGTGAGCGTGTGTGAGAGTGCCATTTAGGGCTTTGTCTCATCTCCTGGGTCTCCTCCTCATCATTTCACACACTAATTTGTTATTGCCATGGCAACCCTGTGTAACAGGGTCTCCAGCAAATGCAAGCGCGGGCACGCTTGTGTCTTTCAGAAAGAGAGAGAGAAAGACAGGAAGAGAGATAGTGAAGGAAGGCAAGAGAGAGAAAGAGTGATTGAGTGAACGGTACATTATCATGGACAGCTGTACTGAATCAAAATGGCGGATGGAGGCTGGGAGCACATCAGGGGAGCCTTCATTATACAGCACCTGATAGAGGGAGCAGGGTGGAAAGAGGCAGGGGAGAGAAAAGAGCGACACACGGGGGGATTTGAAAGGAGAAGGAATAAACGGAGGAATGGATGAAGACACTCATTGAGATGTGGAGCACAGCAAGGAGGAGAGAGCTAGACGTGTCAAGGGAAGGGAGTGGCAGAGGGGCTGGGACTATAACCAGCCAGACAGGACGGGACCAAACTGGGAAAAATGCTGGTGTATCTAAATTCTAGTGTTGCAAGCTTCAATCATGGCAGCCCTGTCATTCTGGGAGATAGCACACTGCAATTCCCCTGCACCTCGTTTTAGCCCACTACGCATTTCTGCTATCAGCTCCTCTCAGACACTGCAAAAATGCACACACACACACATAATTGCAAGCCTCCTGCATGAAGGCATCCCTCCTTATTAACCGACAGGTGGATTAACCAAACACTCATACAGTATATAGATGTAGATGACCACCGCCAGAAAATGTATGTAAATGCATTCCAGCATACACATAAATTCCCATCTTGCATTTAAGTCTGAAAATTTATTCAGTAAATGCCAAGTTCCCTGAAGCAGTGCTGTTTCCATCTCTGCTCAGTGATATACCATGTCTGGCTTTGAAACCGATTGGGTTATCACATCACAGCCAAGGGAGCAATACTGTAGAGGAGGATATTACTGTCAGGATTCAAGTGACAGATTGCCTGTCTGAAATGTTGGATCTCGTTTTTTTTTGTTTTTTTTTTGTCCATTCCCAAAGAGAGATGTTTAGATTAAAACGCACCCCTCAAAATGGAGGATGAAATTTGATTAAGAAATAACCAACAATGGCTTTAGAGGCACCAAATTCATTTTCTTTACAGTGCCGTGTATTTTGTCTTGGGTGCTATGAATTGGCTTAATCATTAATTCCTTTAGACTATTAAACATATGTATTTTTAAAGTTTAGCACTAAAAGTGTAACAAATTAAAATTTTTGTCAATTAGCAGCATGTTAGAAAAACAGTAGAACAAAGTGTGTGACTATAAACACCTAAAACACACTGCTGCAACAAACTGTGGATGACAGCTTGTGTGCTAAGTTCATGGGGAGTGAGCTGCTCCTTGGCCTGGTTGTTTATGGAACTCCAACGTGTTCAAAATTAAATAAATAATGAATACATTAGGAAATGTGTATATGCATCTACATAAATAAATTACGTAATCTGATGATTGACTTGTTAAATAACACAATGTTTTGTAAAAATCTAAGCTCAATGTTATGAAATATTTTTCTTTATTCTCAATAAATGCGATTATTTATATGTTATTTTATTGAAACTTTATTTCAGAGAGAATTTTCCCTCAATCACACATATTACTATTGAGGCATTTTAATTTCATTCTTTCAGTTTTTATAACAAAACGTCCTGTTGTTCCGTTGACTGATTAACTCCATTATGACACTTTTAGGTAGAAACTCCTGATCTAACAAGACCAACAAGGTGGAGACAGTTTGTGATTGGCGAGAAAGAAATTTTGAGATGACGTTTAGCGGTGAAATGAAATAACCAATCATAGGAGAGCCCTTCCAGCCAGTCAGAGTGGAGAAAGGTGGTATTCTCCTAGAGCACCTTGAATTTAGCGAACTTGAGTTTAGCAAGCTGATATCCAGGAAAGCTAAATGATGTTAAAAAGGTTAGCTGGGTTAGATTTGCAAGTCACACTCACTTTTTTTGATTGACAGACTAAATTTATACTTATTTGTCAGCTCGAGTATACACATTTACAGAGAAGTTTTCTCTTGGTACTTTTCCGTCACCTGGGGAATTTTGTAAAGCAATTCCCTTCCAAAACAACAGAGGGCGCAGCTTCTTTCTGGGGTACCCTGTCACCATTGCAGTCAAGTATGTGTTCCATGGTAGTGTATTTACTATTGTTTATTTATATTGTGTTTATGTATTTCTGAAACTTTTTAACATGAAAATTGTTATCCTCCCTTCTCCTCCACCTCGTCAGTACCCCTAAACCCACGTTTCCTGAAATGTCCGTCTACGAGCCAGTGGCGGCGCCGGGGGCGCTAGGGGACGCTATAGCTACCCCTGGATTAGTCATTGCACCCCCATAGCAGCTCCAAGTAAACATAAGATATATACATTTTTTTTACAATTTCATTTTAATTTAACGTGTGGATGTGATAATATTTAACACAGAAAACAAAAATAATCAGTAAATTATCATACAGATAGTAAAAACTTAAACCAAAACAGGAAATTGATGTTAACCTTTAACCTCATTTTCCACCTGCAAACGAGTGAAAGGTAGAGCTAGTGGTCAAATGGATCGGTTTTTGTTGCCCACATTTCCACGGGTTCAGTCAGAAACGAATGAATCTTTGGAAGTGATCTCAGACCCACAAAAACCTACGGATCTGGATGAAGAGAGTTAACCCTCAACCGCCGCAGCAGTCGAGGGTTTTGCTGCTGGAAATGCTAACACTAACGTTAGCTAACCTTGCAACACTATAGATGGTTTTCTGTGTGGCTGTATGCGTTTATGATTTCATGGAAAAGTCAGCGATTGTTCATATGTTTATGATGTATATTAATGATTGTTTCAGGTGTTGTTGAGGTTTTGTGCACACACGTGTATCTGCTAGTGTTGAAGGTGTTTTGAGAACAATAGCTACGCATGACCACTTCCTTTATAGCACCCTCAATAAAAAGACTGGCTCCTTCATAGCAACTGCAGAAAAAATTTCTGGAGCCGCCACTGCTACGAGCTAAATTGCTATGCATCTTAGTACTCCTTCAGTCACTGGGGTATAAACATTTATATAATCGGACATTTTCCACCATGTCTGCTCTATGTTTGCCACTATACATCTTTGGCACACTTTTCGATTTTTGAGAGGACAATGGCGGTGCTGCAGACGAACTTAAATGAAGTAGCGTCTTAACCAGTCACAGGCTTGTGGTCTCCGTCACTTTCTGCGTGCCGGTCACAAAGCCCTTGCGCCAACGCATAATGGTGTTGCCTGTCTTCGTATCTATGCAGATGGAGAAGTATAAATTCTGCTGGCAAGTGTCATTGTGAAATAAATCCTCCATCTGAAAAATCTCTATTATGAAATCCAATCTGACTAAATGAACTGAAAGACTTAAAAACATCTCAATAAAAAATTGCATTATTGGGGAAAAAAATTCCCTCTGAAATAAAGTTTTATATTAATAATCACAACTTCATAAAATAAATCAAATATTTCATAATACTGAGCTAAGATTTGTACACACCATTGATTTATTTCACAATTTCATTGTCAAATTACAAAGTTGTCTAATATTTAGTTATGTAGATACATGTTTGATAATGTATTAATTATTTTTTGTTCATTTTCTAACCCTTTGGAGTTCTCCAGGCTTTCAGGCTGCTCGATCTTCTTGCTGAAGGAAATAAGGTGAATTAGCTCTGGTGCTTGCTCCTTGCTTTGCTCATATTTTTATCAGCACAGTTAGAACAAATTAACACAAAAAGATAAATTGTGTAAATCTGTGGTTTCCAAAGTTTGTACTTGGACTCTACCATTGATCATAAAAATGACAGATCTTAAGATGATCTACATCAGGAGTGTTCAAACTGCAGCCAGCAGACCACCTTTGCACTCTTGTGTGCTTTTATTTATGGCTGATGAAAATGTTAGGTTACCAGTAGAGGCTGTTGAAGCAAATTAATGTCAGTTTTTGAGATTTTTACTCATGTGAAATCTAACAAAAAATGTAGAAAAATGAAATTATTTAGAAAATGAAACACTTTTTAAAATAGAAAACGTGTCACTTATGTGTTTATTAAGTTTTGCAATTTAAGAAATTTCTAATCTTCACCAGTAGTGGCTACTCTTGGTGCTTGATGGACATGTTTAAGATGTTTCTCTGCTCCGACGAATAATTATTCGTTATTTATTAGTATTCTGCTAAAATGACGACCTGTTGGTGAGATAACCACAGAATCAGGACATTGACCCTTGAGGACCAATGATTTACAGTAATACTAATGATTGCAAATGAGTCATTCAAATTGCAATTGACACAATATGAAAGTTGTATTCAAAATAACAGCAATGTAAATGTTTAGCTTGTTTTCTCACTATGTACTTATTTAGTTTGCTTATTAGCAACGTTTGAGTACTTTAACCAGCTGGAGTGTCTCCTGGTGTTCATTAGTGAATCAGAAGCTTCACATCCACAGATTCAGCTCCTGTTCCTACAGATGAGTCTGTAAATAGTGGTGATAGAAAATTTAAAACTTTTAAGATGACAAGAAATAGAACAGAAACATAAATGTCATGTCAAATTTGTTATTTTTACACACATAAATAAAACGTGTTAAATATAAATACATAAACTAACACTGATGAAGACCAAACCTTTTTTCTTTTGTTTAATATGATTTGGGTTATAATGGGAATCTCTTCCAAGCAAAGCTCAATAGTCCCATATATCATCATCATGTCTGACATTCATTTCAGGTGAAGTCATGAGACGCACGCCTCCTTCCATTATGTTCAGTCTTTTATTTCTTGTCCTTTTCTGTTCTTTTTTGCTCACATCTCTTTATCTGCAAAGTTTGAATTTGGCCTTCTCTTTTCGGTACCCAGGGAAACTGGTTTGTTTCCATGACAATGTCTTCAGGCGGAACAGCGAATTTGTCTTAAGCTCGATAAGATCAGAGTCGGTTTCATCCCTTTCAGGCAGATGCATGCAGGAATACATGCAAATATATGTACATGTCACAAATACACAACACATATCATGAAGAGAGAACAAATGATTCACAACTGTAAAAAAAAAGCATTAGTCCTGGTTTCACACACACGCACACACACACGCACGCGCACGCACGCACGCACGCACACACACACACACACACACTCACACTCACGCACGCACGCACGCACGCACGCACACACACACACACACACACACACACACACACACACACACACACACACACACACACACACACACACACACACACATAAGACCCTATTCCAGCAGCTTGTTAACAAATAACTAGGGCATAAAGAAATATTTCCATAAAGGTAATATAATGGGTCTATAATGACCATTGTGGCTATTTCAATTATCCAAATGCCAAACAAGTATGCCATGTAAATGAGTGTGTATGTGTAGAATTCCTGCGTGTGTGTGTGTGTGTGTGTGTGTGCGTGCGTGTGTGTGTGTGCGTGCGTGCGTGTGTGTGCGTGTGTGTGTGTGTGAGTTTCTGTTTTGGCCAACAGCAAAGAAATGAACACCAAATGCCAGATGGGGTACTGGAGTGAATCGCCAATTGGGCCGGTGCTTTCAGCTCCCGGCCAGGAATGATGGAAATTGCTAGAGCAGGTAAGAGACAATTGGAGCACCCACTAGACTCCCTGTTTCATTCCAAAACGAGTGTGTGTGAGTGTGTGCTTGTTTGTGTGCACGTGCCGGTGTTGTGTGTGCTATCTGCATAGCTGATGAATAGCATCCTGACTGATTTGAGGTTGTGTCGAGTGGTGGAGCCCAATGAGAGATGCAGCGCTCCTGCTGAGAAACGCCGCAGTCTTATCTCCCTCCCTGTTTCCCTGCATGTCTCCGACCTTCTCTTTCCACCTCTCTTTTCCCACTTTTCTGAATGTGCTCCTATCTTACCTCACCATCACATTTCTACACTCCCATGCCCTATCCTCCTCGCACCCTCCCTTGCAGACTTCCGCTCTTTCTTTCCCCTTCATCCTTTGAAAATACGGTGATCTGTTTGATGACTTTATTTTCAGGAGATTACTGAGTGCATCGGCTTTGTCTGTTCCCTATTAGCGTTGCAGAAAACATTAAAAGTGTTAATGTGTACACTTGCTAACAGGATGTAATTGCATACAATTATCACAAAATGTATACATTCACCAATTTGATTGCAACACAGCTCCCTTGCTAAAGTTATGCATATCCCTGATAATGTGGGGGAAGATCTCGGTATGTGGTGCTATGGCTTTCATTACAAGAACTGCATGGGTGTTAAGCATTAATGAGTGTTGTACTGTAAAGGGTGTTAGCAGCAGCAAGAGGAAGCAGAATTAGTCCCATTAGATGAGAAAATATATCCAGGAAAATTGTACATTTTGCAGTAAAAACTTTGCTTTCTGAGCACTGATGGCCAAAGGGGACAGTTTTTTTTCACAGCTCAAGATGTGGCCATCAGAATCCAAATTCCTGCCAGTCAGTGAGGCAGGAAGCCAATCACCAGACACTTGTCTCTTAACACCAAGCGTCTCTCTCACTCTGTCTTGAGGTTGACGCTGCTCACTTGTCCGTCTTGCGAGATTATGTAAGCTTTGCAACGACGGTTGTAATGTGCATCTTCCATTGACAATTATACAGTCCATTACACCATTCAGCTCGACTTTAATATGCAGCCTTTGCTCCTGGATAAGAGTATTTTGCAAATGCACACATCATTTAGGTGAGTTTATCTGCTGAATGAAAAAGCTACGTTTCTCTTAGGGTGACAGTTTGAGTGTTTCTGGACGTCAGACAGATTGTGGTTTCCTCTGCTAATGGGCCAACAGACTAGATTAGGCTGTAATTACAAAGACTTTTTGATAACATGAAACTATACTGATAGTTGGAAAAATATTGATTCTTAAAGCTGTCTTTCATTTTTGAACGTTTTGGTTGAATTGTAATTAACTGGTTAAAAAATGAATGTAACAACCTTTCCATGTTTTGAAGGGTTATCACTGCAAACACTGCACACTAATAACACAGACCAATGACCAAATCCCAAAAAGTGGAAGGCATAACAAATGATCGTCCCCCTAGTGGCTGGCTTCGGTACAAGTTTTAAGTCCCGCCCCTTCATAAACCTGGGCCCTCATTCATCAACCGTACTTACAAACAGATCTGTGCGTTTTTCGTGCACAGGAACGGTTTTACACATTGTGTGGTATTTAACAACTTGTACTTTTGTGTGAAAATGTTCCTAAATATAAGAACAGGTCTGACCATGTGTGCAAACAGCATTTAGTGGTAGAACGGGGCAACTGCAGTACTGAAGGTCTCAGTCGTCCGCAAATGTTCCTCATCCATGAAATATTTTACCCAATAAATAATTATGTTGGTGGAAAATGGCTTTTTTGCATAATTAGTGGTAAAACCAATAAAAGACACAAATGACCGACGGAAATCTGACATTATATCATGACTGATCTGAGTTATTGGAGGCTTTGGCGAAGTGCGCACACTCTAGGGAACGCATCCTGCGTGAGCAACTGATCTCCCTGAAGGAGATCCTTCTGCTATGCTGTGATGGGACCCATTGTGGATCGAAAGATAGACCACACAAATCCCATTCCAGTTCATATCCTATTTTACAGCTACAAGAACACCCCAGAACCTCCTCTGCTCCCCGATCATACACGCCACATTGTCAGGGTAACCAGACTTAATGACAGTTCAGAAGAGGCTGCACACGTCCAAATAAAACTAACTCTAAACAGAACAACTCCTTAAATGTAAAATGTAAATGACAACCCATTACTTTACGATTTATCATACTTAATTTTCCTGACGGGAACCTCTCCTCTGTCCCGGCCACGTTTATAACTTCTGTAACTTGTTTGGTTCTTTTGCAGTTTGGTAACCAGTGTCTCGATCTTGCTGTCAAATAACGAACCCAGGGAACCCCCTCATGTGATGAGGATGTAGTGTGACCAAGTATGGTTAACTGAGGGCATTTCTGTATATAAATGACTGAGAATGGACATAAGCACTTGGTCACGCACAGGTGGAAATTATCATCAGATGACTGCGGAGGAACGTGTGCAGGAGGGAGCACCGCATGTTTTATAAATCAGGATTTGACTGTTCATACACACATTGTGTGGGGCGGCGGTGGCACAGGAGTTAAGTGCTCACCCTGTAATCGGAAGGTTGCAGGTTCGAGCCCCGCTCAGTCTGTCGCTGTCATTGTGTCCTTGGGGGAGACACTTAACCCCCTTACCTGCTGGTGGTGGTCGGAGGGACCGGTGGCACCAGCGCTCGGCAGCCTCGCCTCTGTCAGTGTGCCCCAGGGCAGCTGTGGCTACATTGTAGCTCATGCCCACCAGTGTGTGAATGTGTGTGTGAATGGGTGAATGACTTATTGGGGGGTTCCAGGACTCTAGAAGGCGCTATATCAAATACAGGTCATTTACCATTTACAGGATTAAATATAGGATAATTTCTACGAATATTTGATAAATGAGAGCCTTGATCTCCAACCCTGGTTTTAGTTGTTTCCCTGCCCCAACACACCTGATTCAGTGATTAAATCATGTTGTTGTTCAGCATGTAATCAAGTTCCTCAGAAGCCTGTTAATCGCTTACTAATTTAAATCAGATGTGTTAGTGCAGAAAAACCTCTATGACACACATAACAGTACTAAAGGCTAATATAAAAGCTCCATAAAAATAAACATGCATGTTTGGGTCCAAAGGCAATGAAGCAGGTGTGCTGAATCAAAGAAAACCTCCACTATTTACATGTATCTTTGCTTCAACACACCTGAATCTATCCCATTTTCTAATTTACAACTTCTGACTGTTGATTAAATTAATCAAAACCCATTAACAGAGATGGTTTAGTTTTTGCTTTGTAGGAAATAGGACATAAATTCTCACCTATTAAGGATAAGAGATAACAAGGAGAGGAAAACTGAACTTCTATAGAACTGAAATGATGTTAAAGATTTCAGTTTTTTTATGGTTTTATGATTTATTGACAGAGACCTACAAAGGCAACAGGATGTGACCAGAATAAGTTGATGCCAACTAATTAAAATCATTTTAATGCTTTCCCCATCGGTCCTTATGTGAGTTATTATTAGGACTGTTGTTGGTGATGAAGAAGAGGTAGGAGACATGCTGTGCCTTTGCTGTGACTGACTGGTTCCTCTTGTCTTGGCGTCTGTTACCACTCCCAACACCACATATGGTGAAGTCAGCGTGCAGCTCGTCTGCTGTGTTTTTGTGTGCTTTCTGTGTGTTTGTGAAATATGCACATGTCCAGGACACAGCAAAGGGTGGAGGAAGGATGAAAACTCCAAAAAACACTAAAAGAAATTGAACGGCACTGAACGTGTGTGTGTGTGTGTGTGTGTGTGTGCACCCATCTGTGTGTTTCCACCATAAAACAATGTGTTAAAGAGAGCCGTTTTTGATTGCCGACGCTTTATGAGTCACAAATAATGACTCACAATCCACCTCCCCTGAACACGCACTCATGCATTCACACAACATACAGACACACACGCCTCGATCCCTCTCCTGCCTTCATCCACTGACCATGAAGAATACGTGCAGGCAGCCTTACTCATGCATATTTACACCAAACACACACTAACTCACACACTCAGCAGGGGCTTGCTAAAGGTTATTGTGTGTGAGCGTGTCTGTTTGTCCGTCCGTCCGTTTAAAGGTCACTTTAAGCCAGGCTGACCACATGTCGAGGTAGTGCATGGATTCTTGGATTGATATCGAGAGCACTTGCTGACAAACAACTATTATTAAATAGACGTTCAGCCTCAGTTAAATGAACGTATAAATATTACAAGCATCTATTCAACAAATTCAATCCAGAATCATCGGTTCAGCCAGGACCCTTCACGGTCAAGCGGAGAGAAGAGAAAAAGGCTAAATCTGCTACTTGGCTTTAAGCACATTTTCCATCCAGATTATTGCTTTTCAATAAGTTTCCCCCAAAAAGGGGAAAAATTGAAAGAAAAAAATTATCCATTTCCTCTTCTTCCTTTGGCTGCTCAATACTTATGAAAATCCAATTTAGCTTCCTCTTTTCTTTCTTCCTTCCTACCACAATCGGTGCGTCTCACCCACTCAAAGTGATTAGTGATCTGTGGGTATCATTTCCAGGAGAATGATAACTGTGTTTTATGGGGGGGGGGGGGTCCACAGCTCCCCATCAGGGCTGGTGTCCCTTGGAGAATGACTGGGAGCACTGCTGTTGCTTTACAGATACAGGCAGTCGCTCTACATCACAGGAGGGAAGACGACTCACTTTATCTCTCCTCCGCGTTCTCTTTCTCTCTACCCTCCTTCTATCATTCATTTCCGGAGGTCTACTCTCACTCGCTCTGTCTCTTTTTCTCAATTTTTTTTTCTGCCCCCCCCCCCCCACACACACACACACACAAACACACTCACACACACACACACACACACACACACACACACACACACACACACACACACACACACACACACACACACACACACACACACACACACACACACACACACACGCTATATCTTTTCAAGACACCCCGTCCACCCCCTCAAAGAAACTCATTTCAGCTTTGCGGGCTTCTCAAAAAGCCTCTTTACGCTGAACTAACCTAAGCTAGGCTTCATCTGCACCATTTGACAGCCTTTACATCTCGGTATGCAGAACAGTGCACTCACACAAACACACACAGCTTTTTCATGTGCACAGAGGCATCAGAAGGTTACAGAAAACAGTTATACGTTTAGCCTATCACTACCAAAATACACCTGATAGTGAGGTACCCCCACTACACGTAAATACGCTGAATACACCGTGTAATAACGCCGGGAGCATATGCTAATGCATGTCCGTTCCAAAGCAGGTGAGTTAAAATGCTAAGCACGAGCCAGGTTTAGCAATTAAAATTTCACTGCCACCTGGATGATTTGTAGCAGGCAATTTAAGGTAGAAACATGCAATGAGGAATAATTTTGATAGGGTTGGGTGTTAATAGTGTAGTAAGTATTGATCTGAACACATCCTTAAACACTGCTGGGAATTGAATCCCTGCCATGCACAAATCAAATGAATCTTTTTAACTTTGTATGTAGAGAGTGCACTTCTCCCTAACTCTTCTTCCGCTGACGTTACTGCAACTGTGTCCTTTTCTTCTGTACCAGCGTTTCTAATTTGGGAATAGTAGACCACTCAGTCCAAAAAAGAAATATATTAACTACATAAGTTATTCTTTTCACCACTAATGTGTAAAGTAATTCTTTCATATCTGATGAGCATATGTAAGAAGATGAAACCAGGCAGAATAGTGAAACCAGGATCCTGTTTACAGACACTATCAAGTTGTAATTTTAGAAATTGCACATTCATGATGTGGTGCTGAGTCCCACCTACTCACCCACACACACACTCATGCTGTTACTTAAGCTTTAAATAACTTATTACTGCTAAATTAAAAAGTAAAGTTATGTCACTCTACATTATTCAACCTTGAAAAAAGCTTTCTGTAATGGCTTTTCATTTCTATTCAGGAAAATGTTCCCTTGGTTTACATTGGGGTGGTAGGGGGGCTAAAAATGGTGCTGGAACAACCTTCAGCTTGAACTTCCAGCCTCAGGTCTTGGGCCTTGTACTATTACACATGTATGGATGTCAATGGTCTCTATATCAAGTCTCCCATAAATGAAGTCAGACAAATCTTCCAACACACACCACTGCTTTGTCTACTCCCCAAACTGATCAGAGGCCGAGGAGAGAAAGGAGGAGCATCCGCAGCGTTGATTAGGGATGCTCGATATTGGCTTAATTACTGATATATCTGATATAACAATATTATCGATTCTTAAGGATCAATTAAAACAAAAGTAAAAACAATAAGAAGATAAAACACAACAATAAAACTATAAAATCATAATACCATAACATGAATCACTGTCTAAAAGCCAAGTCATAAAAGTAGGTTTTTAAAAGAGATTTCAAAACAGCCAGAGATGATGCCAGCCTAACTGTAATGGGCAGTGAGTTCCAGAGCATGGGGGCAACATGGACAAACGTACGTTCACCTCGTGATTTGTAGGACATCCGGTAATGCGAAGCAGTAGACGGTCAGCTGATCTCAACATACAAGTAGGGAGTTGGCAGGTTGGACAGATAAGGAGGAGCTAGGTTGTGCAAACATCAATATCTTAAAACGCACACGAACTGTGAGGGGGAGCCACTGGAAATGTTTCAGGACTGGTGTAATGTGGCTATGTCGACTTGTGTTTGTTAAAAACCTAGCAGTGGCATTTTGGACAACCTGCAACCGGTTCAGAGCAGAGACAGGAGTTCCAACTAATAATGCTGTGTCCTCCTGTCATAAAAAAGGAATAACTGAAACATTTTAGGTCACTAACATCACATTTCTCCTATCATGCATGCTTACACTTTAAACATCGTCTCTACAAAATGTCAAATTATTCAATTTTGTTTAGTATCAGGAAAAGTGCTATATATTTATTTGGTCTCCACCAGCTCCATTCTCCCTGAGCGTGACACTAACATGTGTTTATTAGTTAGTAATGTATTTGCTCTGTTTCTGTATATTGCAGCTATGATGACAAAACATTTATTAAGATCTTCAGATAAGAAAAGCAAGCCTTGGGTGAAGATTTTTGTTTTTGTTTTAGGGTTAGGCTGACGTTTTAGCCGATAATATCAGACATCCCTAGTTGTGAAAGATGCAGCGGGATGCTTAAAGAAAGTACGAGCAGAGCCCCAGCTGAGTGGACACTGTCATGAGTGCATTCAAAATAATCATATTTTAAAGTTTCAGACTGGCACTGAAACAGCGATCATGCTAAAGACGCTTCTATTTCAATGACAAAATCATTTTGGTGCATATTCTGTTCAGATGTTGAGTTCGTAAAATTACAGCTTTGTTTTAGCACTAATGTTGTTTTTAGCACTGACATAAATATTACGTGTTTCTTTATCTAAAGAAGTAAGGTTTAAATATGTATTAGAAAGCCCCAAATAACATGCAGTAATGCGAAATTCTAAAGCTTCTCTAAGCAGAAAGTCACACCGCTACAGAGAATTAGGCCTTATTTATTACTTTATCTAATTATTTACCAATCAAGTAATGGTAAAATAAAATAACAGAAATACAATTATTCTAATAAGGCTAACCAATGATTGTATTCTTTGTCCTTAATCAAAGTTTTTTTAAGAGCACATTCCAAAATATTCAGGTCTACACACAACAGGGACAGCCATCATCATGTCTTCTCTCTCCCAATCAAAGAGGCACAATAGCCTGTCACAGTCTGG